>NC_142143.1:21824393-21975909 GCF_024610735.1 Ursus americanus | reverse complement strand
TTGAAATCAGTGTTGGGTTTATAGTAAATCAAGGATGGAATGGATGGATTAGACCACTTACAGGAAGAGAACTCTCTTACCCTGTTTTTGGGCCTCTTCTCATTATCACATGAGAAAAGGATATGGGAAAAAGGGTCCCAGGTTAATTGGCTAGTTTAGTGTGGGCCTTACAGAAGGAATCTTCGACTCCTTCAGAATTCATTGCAGTCTACAGACACCTCATACTGATTTAGGGCCTGTAGGATGAAACAGTGTTCATTTCCTTAGGGAACTACATAGCTCCTTTAGTAATCTTAGATGGTGGCAGACAGCTGATGGAGGACTTACAGGATTTCTCTGATTGTTTCAACTTAATAATGAAAAGGAGGCAAATAAACAAAGGAAGCTATCACTATGGATCTTCTGCAAGAGAAGGCTTTCAGGGCCACTAAGGTCAGTACCCATTCAGCCCTATGTTTCATACTATAGCTTCATTTTCAGGCACAATACAGAATGTTCAGGAAAATAGCGACCATATTCCATTTAAAATCAGTGCATGTAGGGGCACCTGGGTAGCTCAGTTGATTAAGCGTCTGCCTTCAGCTCAGCTCATGATCCCTGGGGTCCTGCATCGGTCTCCCTGCTCAGCAGGGAATCTGCTTCTCCCTCTCCCTCTCCCTCTGTGTGCTCTCTCTCCCTCTCTCTTGCTCATTCTCAAATAAATAGATCTTAAAACAAAATCAGGGCATTTAAAGCATAATCCTGTCTTTCAGATAAAACTTCACGTACAAAAAAACAGGAGAAAAAAAGATGAAAAATGAGGTTAGTGAAGATTTTCAATGTAACTCGTGTCTTTACTATCAGGACTAACAGTAAATTCCTGCACTAAAGTGTCTACTTTTCAGGTTTTCCTTTATTGATTTCTTTTTTTTTTTAGACAGACGGGGGGGGGGGGAAGAGGGGCAGAAGGAGAGGGAGGCAGAATCTTAAGCAGACTCCATGCCCAGTGCAGAGCCCAACTTGGGGCTTGATCCTACAACCCGGAGATCATGATATGAGCTGAAATCAAGAGTTGGATGCTTAACTGACTGAACCACGCAGGTGCCCCTATAGATTTGTATTAGTGCTTTTCTTGAAGAGTAACTAAATTATTGAAAAGTTGAACATTCTGTGATGTAATTTATCTCATGAATATGACTCTTTGGGTAATAGAGAATTAGTAAATTTAATAACCCAAACCGGTTGTATTAGGTTCCAGAGAGAAGCAACATATACAGATAATCCCCAACTTATAATAGTTTGACTTGAGTTTTTTGACTTTATGATGGTGTGTAAGTGATATGCATTCAGTAGAAACTGTACTTTGAATTTTGACCGCTTCCCAGAGTAGCAGTGAGATCCTGATCCTCTCCCGGGTCGGATCCTCTCCCCTGATGCTGGGCAGTGGCTGCAGCAGTAGCTCCCTGTGAGCCACGTGACCATAGTCGCTTCAAACCAATCTGTACCCATACAGGCATTGTTTTTTCACTTTCAGTATTCAGTAAATTACATAAGATATTCAATACTTTATTATAAAATAGGCTTGTTAGATGATTTTGCTCGAGTGTCTGCTAATGTTAAGTGTTCTGAACACACTTAAGATAGGTTAGGCTAAGCTATGATGTTTGGTAGATGAGGTAGGTGTTAAATGCATTTTTGACTTATGATATTTTCAGCTTACAATGGTAACCCCATCCTAAGTCAAGGAAGATCTGTATCTTTTAGGCTACTAGCTTTGTTACTGAATAACTTTCTCAGTATAAAAGGGTTTTTGTTTTTTTTTTTTAAGATTTTATTTATTTGACAGAGAGAGAGACCTCCAGTGAGAGAGGGAACAAGCAAGGGGAGTGGGAGAGGAAGAAGCAGGCTCCCAGCGGAGCACAGAGTGCGATGTGGGCTCAGTGGATCGCAGGACCCTGGGATCACCTTGGATCACGCCCTCAGCCTGAGCCAAAGGCAGACGCTTAACGACTGAGCCGACCAGGCGCCCCTAAAAGGGTTTTTATTTACCTAAGGAAGGTCGTGCATTTTAAGACATAAAAGCAACTTACAAGAGTAAATTTATTAAAAAGGGTAAATTTATTCTTTTAAGATCAAAATAAAAATATTACATAAAATGCCATATTACTAAGATGAACTTTTTTTTTTGACGAGAACATTTACTTATTTAAAGATTTTATTTATTTATTTGACAGAGAGAGAGCACAAGCAGGGGGAGCAGCAGGATGAGGGAGAAGCAGCAGCAAGCTCACCGCTGAGCAGGGAGCCTGACATGGGGCTCCATCCCCTGGGATCATGACCTGAGCAAAGGCAAGGCCTAACCAACTGAGCCACCCAGGTGCCCCCTGAAAAGAACATTTAATAACATTCACTTTATTGTAACAAATATTTTATTAATTTTGACTCAGGATGAGTCACCAGTATAGTATAATTCAAAATTTACTACAATCAGAAATAGTTTAGACTAAAGGAGGCCCAGGGTCCCTCCTAGAATTCTATTACTCTTGAAGATGAATAACTATCTTCCAAATACTTTAAAAATCAGTGAAAAGTGGAAGGAAATTCTAACTTAAAGCATCAGTCTTGTTATTTTTTATTTATTTGAGAGAGAGCCCCCGAGCGAGAGCCATGCGGCAAAGGCATAGGGAGAGAGACAAGCAGGCTCCCTGCTGAGCAGGGAGCCCACACAGGCCTCCATCCCAGGACCCCAGGACCCCAGGATCATGACCTGAGAGAAGGAAGACGCTTGACTGAGCCACCAGGCACCCCTTAAGGTTATTTCTAATACTCATTTTTTCTACAACGTGTCACTATTTACTTGGTTTAAAGACTACAGATGTTCAGTTTTAGGTGAACACAAATGCTACACTTTTGTCATTTTACAGTACTAAAATTCAATCTGTAATTTAGGAATACACTTTAAATTCATAACACATTAACAATGATGGAAATATGAGAAATCCTCCAAACTCTGATATTGTCATTAACGTTTGTTGCCCCGAGATCATACTGAATTCTTTAAAGACTGCAAACCTTGCCAATAGGGATTTATGGGCTGAGGGTGCGGCAACTGTGTCCAAGGCAAATGTGCAGCGGACAGGAAATGGTGGCTTACAAAAACGGAAAAGCTTCCGACGTGTAGTAGGCGCTTAATAAAGTTTGGCTAAATCCGCATCTCATAAGAAATGGCTGACTCGTTCCCAGGCCTTAGGTTCAACTTCAGTTGAGTGATCAAGCACACTACTAGGCCAAAGGAAAAGTGAGTTGTAAGAAACGAGCGAAGAGAGAGAGAGAAAAAAAAGTAGGGCTGTCCCTTTTTTGGGGTCGGGGCAGAGGAACAGAAGCCGCAGGTCTGGGGATGGAAGGTTAGCGGGACGCTGAGCCGGGCGAGGCCCCGAGAAGAGCGGGGCGACCGCGAGAGGCCAGACACAGGGCCCGGGCGGCCTCGCGTCCACTTACCAGGCCAGGCCCAGGCACGTCCCCAGCGACAGCAGGCTCACGCCGGTCCGGGGGTCCGCCCAGCCCCCACCTCCACCGCCCCGGGCCTCGGGGCTCTTCCCGCCCTCGCTCCGCTTCCCCGGCTCCGAGGGGGCTCCCTTGGGTCCCGACTTCTTCCGGCTCTTCACCTCCGACATTTCTGAGGACGCGACAAGCCCCGGGCGGCTTCTTCACCTCGGGGGTCGGGACGTGGCCGCCTTAGCCTCCGCGGGGACGCCTCGGCGGTGACCGCGCCCCCTCCTGGACTTGGCACCGCCCACAAACTTGCCCCCTCTTCTCCCGGCTGTTCTCACTGCTTCACAGCGTCCCCCAGCCACCCGCCCTGTCTACTTCCTCCAGCAGAAGCACCTGGCGAGCCTCCTTCTCCTTTCCATTAATGCCGCAAACCTGAGGAAATCGTGGCTTCCCCGCGCGCACGGATCGCGGGACAGCGAAGGAGCGGGGAAGGGTAGCGCGTGCCACGTGGAGCGCGCCGCCGCCTCTGTCCTCTGTCCCCGGAAAGAGGCGCGCCCCCGTGGCCTAGCCACGCCCCCGCCATGGGGTGGGGCGGAGGGTGCTTTCTTAGGCGCGCGCGGCTGCGGCCGCTCCTCGGTGGCTCGGGGTGTGTATATTTGCGTGCGCGGGCGCGCGCTGTCCGGGCTGGGCGGGCCCAGCGGATTTTGACTGCTCCGCGGTTCTGAGGCGGGGAGGAGGAGGCTTCAAGTGGACGCTGGTTCTTTTATTCCTGGGCCGAAGGGGCGACGGAGCCGAAGGTGAGGAGTCTGGGCCGTCAGCAACCCGCGAGGACTTGAAGTCGAGGCGGCGTCCAGAGTGGCGCCGGACTCCGGCCGGGGAGCAGCTGCTGCTGGAAGGAAAGAGCGACAGCTCGAGTGGCCCTCCTCCCTTTGTGTCTGGGGTGGGGTCCACGAGAGGGCGGGCCTCAGACCGGGCCTCACCTCGGCTGCCCGGCACTGTGTGGTCGGCCCGCGGGGGTGACGTCTGTCTCTCCGCGGGTCAGAGTTCTCCGGGGGTCTTGAGGCGCCTGGGACTGCGGAGGCTCCGGAGCTGCACCTGTGAGGCCCGGACTTGTCCCGGGGCCGTGCGCCCTTCCCTACATTCCCTTTAGGAAGCCCCCATTGCTTCCCTCCCCAGCCCACTCCCACTCCCACCCCCACCCGGACTTCGCGGTCTGTCCCTGCAGGGCTGCCTTTCCCAGTAAGACCTTCGTGCAGAGGTTTGGGTAAGTTTGCGCCTCGCTTTTCTGCCCGAGCTGGGTTCTCTGGAGGTTCAGTAGCCGATTTCAGGGACTCAGAATTCTGGGACAAGGAATAATTGATAACCGTCCTGCTCCTGTACCAGGAAGAGAAATTACCGAAAGAGGAAGCAGCCAACTATTACGGTTTTCCTGGATGAAATTGCACTTCACGCTCTATTTCACATCTTTGAAGAGTCTGATTTTACATTTTGATGTGGTTACAAAAGGTGGGACGCTGAGAATTTGTTCATAATTTGTTCACGATTTGTGCAGAGTTTAAAAACGTATTTAAAATTTACATGTTTGAGTAGGGCTGGGGAAAGTTGGAAATTAGTTTCAGGTTGTCAGAGGTGTCTGTTTCAGAGTAGCAATTCGATATAACCAAAAAGATTAACTAAAAATTAAGGAATATTTTGTCTAAATTGAGATCATAAAACGTTAGTAACGTTTAAAAAATACCATAGCCTTGATTCTGATGATAACTTTTTCTTTTATCTTTCAGTTTCATGCTAGTACTGGGCATTTGGTGAACCTTGAAAGTGTAGGCAAGTGCTCTATTTCTCTGTTTGCCAATATAGTCATTAATGAAACTTCATGATTATCTCTCCTCTCTTGTGCACGCTACATTATTTGTGCTTATCTGTATTTTTGCACTGAGGGCATCACATTCTAATTATCTCTTTAAATTTTTCTCTCCCATCAGATAATGAATTCCTTCAGGGATATGATTTAATTTTCTTTGTAGACTTCAGGGCCTGGCATATAGGAGGGGCTGAAATGTTTATTGAATAAATTATTGAACACATTTAGACACTCACTGTACAACATTGGGTAGAGTTCTGTTAATGTTTTTAAAAACATGAATCAGATCTGGGTTTTATACCCATGGAAAAATTTGCATTGTGTTTGAAATAAAGCTAGTAGAAACTTAGAGTATTATGCTGTAAAGAATATTATTTTATTTTTTAAATTTATTTTTTAGAGAGCTTCAGGGGGGTGGGAAGGAGGGGCAGAGGGAGAGGGAGAAACTTTTTTTTAAGGATGTATTTATTTATTTATTTGAGACAGAGAGAGAGAGAGATCGTGTGGGGGGAGAAACAGGAGAGAGAAACTTAAGCAAGCTGACCCGGGGCTGGATCTCACAACCTTGCCATCAGGACCTGAGGCGGTTGCTTAACCGACTGCCTCACCCAGGTGCTCCTACGGAGAGAGAGAATCTTAAACAGGCTCCACGCTAAGCATGGAGCCTGATACAGGGCTCCATCCACCCAATGACCCCGAGATCACGACCTGAGCCAAAATCAAGAATCAGACGCTCAACCTGCTCAGAGCCCACAGGTGCCCCTCTTTGTGTCCTCTCAATCTGAATGACACCAGTGGGTATTTTCTGCTGCTTTGTCATACTTAACGTTAGTGGAGTAAGCATGTGAGAAATGTGTTTACAGATAAAGACCTAGAGCTAACACCTTGAGTGAGAACATTGCTCTGTTTAGTCTTATGTTGGGTAAAGACAATAAGAAGTTTCTAAACATTAGGATTTCAGTATGATTGCTATTTATAAAGATCTTAAAAAGTTTTTTAAGTTATAAAAATGATAATGTATATTGAAAAAATTAAGACTCTAGGAAAGTACAAAAAAGAAAAGGGGGAACCCCCAATTCTTGCTACTTAGAAGTAACCCCAAGTATATTAGGTTGAATAGACTTCCTAACATCTCCCTATGTATTTATATGATACCAACATATATTTTGTGCTGTATGTGGGATCATATTTCTAATTTTTTTAATTGGCAGTGTGTAGTGAACATCTTTCTATGTCAGTACATGGAGAAATGTCTTACTTTAAATGGCTGTATAATATTCTATTTTATATACATACTCTAATTTTTTTAAATCTATACTCAGGTGGGCATTTAGGTTATTTTCATCTTTTTTTGAAAAATTTTTTTGTTCTGTTTTCATCTTTTTTTCCTCACCTAAACATTCTCTGTTAACTTTTTTTTGTTGTTGTTGTTAAAGCAGGCTCCATGCCCAGTGTGGGGTTTGAACTCACGACCCTGAGATCAAGAGTCACATGCTCTACCGACTGAGCCACCCAGGCACCCCTGTTAACTCTTTTTGTGGATATTTTTGCATACATATGTGAATGTCTCCTTGAGGTAAATTTCTAGAAGTGGGATTTCTGGGTTAGAGAGAATACTCGCTTTAAATGCTTTTCTGTCTTACCATATTGCCTTCCAGAAAAGTTGTATCCATTTTTGTATTCTTCTCATGTAGTGCATATGAATACTCATTTTCTCACACCTTTGAAAGCTTTGGCTTTTGTCCATTTTTAAAAATCTTCGCAAAAAAATCTTATTTTCTTTTTTTCTTGATTACCAGTGAGGTTACACATCTTTTTATATCTTTATTACCCTGACAAATATTGTGATGTTTTGCCCCTAGCTCATGGTTGACAGTTCAGAGAGTGAAAAATTTGAGGGAGGATGGACGCAAAAGCTCGAAACTGTTTGCTTCAACATAGAGAAGCCCTGGAAAAAGACATCAAAACGTCCTACATCATGGATCGTATGATTAATGATGGAGTTTTAACAGTATCGGAGGAGGAAAAAGTAAAAAATGAGGTAAAGCCCTCGGAGGAAGTCTGTGCTATAAATTTTTTTTTTCTTTCCAATTTTTATTTAAAAATGTTTGATACAATTATTTGAGTTTAAAAAATTTTCTTAGATTTATTTCAGAACTTGCACTGGTCTCCACTAACTTATGTTGCAAACATATTCTTTGTAGTATACTAAACTACTTATTTTTTTTTTTAGCCCACTCAACAGCAGCGAGCAGCTCTGTTAATTAAAATGATACTTAAAAAAGATAATTATTCCTACATATCGTTCTACAATGCTCTCATACATGAAGGGTATAAAGATCTTGCTGCCCTTCTCCATAGTGGCATTCCTGTCATCTCTTCTTCCAATGGTGGAAAAGATTCAGTTGGTGGAATAACTTCATATGGTTTGTATCCATGATATCTTCTGTCACATTGCTATCACAATGGCTACATTGCTGCAGTTTTGTTTTGTTTTGTTTTTTTTAAGATTTTATTTATTTATTCGACAGAGATAGAGACAGCCAGAGAGAGAGGGAACACAAGCAGGGGGAGTGGGAGAGGAAGAAGCAGGCTCATAGCAGAGGAGCCTGATGTGGGGCTCGATCCCATAACGCTGGGATCACGCCCTGAGCCGAAGGCAGACGCTTAACCGCTGTGCCACCCAGGCGCCCCTACATTGCTGCAGTTTTGTCTTATCGTAAATGGAGTCTGTTGAAGGAAAGAATAAGAGTCTTTAGAAATTTATGTTCTTTAAAGGAATTCCATAGTCTTTCCTTTACACCCTCCTCTCTAGTCTTCGATATGAGAAAAAGAGATGGGAGATTCAGGGAGGAATAGGGTGTATAAAGGCAGATGGAGCTTTGCATTGTCAGCAGTCATCTCGAAAAGTATGTTTTTGTTATGTTCTGAGAAATAAGAATGTTGAGGATAGTATGCTAGTCACATTTCTTCTCTTGGAAGTTCTGAGTAAAGCCTCTGCGTTGCTTTCTTTGGGTTTTTATGGTATCACTTGAGTAGCCATTTCGAAGTTTTATTCGCTCATACTTGTTTTGTTTTGGATTTCAGTAAAGACAGTCCTGTGTGAAGGTGGCGTGCCCCAGAGGCCAGTTGTTTTTGTTACCAGGAAGGAGCTGGTGAATGCAATTCGGCAGAACCTATTCAAACTAAATGGTGAAGCAGGATGGGTCGTCATATATGGAATGGCAGGTTGCGGGAAGTCTGTTCTAGCTGCAGAAGCTGTTCGAGATCATTTTTTCTTAGATGGTAAGTTTGATTACTATGTGTTGCTGCCTAAAGAGGTAGTCTTTAGGCATGATATTAGTTTCCTATTGGTGCTGTAACAAATTACCAAAAATTTGGTGGCGTAGAACAATACACATTTGTTATTGGACAGTCTGGAAGTCAGAAGTCCAAAGTAGTTCTTACTGGGCTAAAGTCACGGTGTCAGCAGAGCTGAGCTCTTTTGGAGGCTCTAGGGAAAATCCTTTTCCTTCCATTCTCCAGCTTCTAGAGGTGGCCTGCATTCCTGCACTCATGGCTCCTTCTTCCACTTTCAGGCTGGTGGTGCATAATAGCATCTTCAGGTCTTTTTCTCTCTTTCTCATCTCTCCTGTCATCACATCTCTTTCTCTGACTCTCACCTTTTTGCCTCTCTCTTCTAGAGGCCCTTGGATGATCCAGGATAATCTCATCCCCAAATCCTTTATTTAATTGTAACTGCAAACTCCTTTTTGCCATGTAAGGTGACGTAATTACAAATTCTGTGGATTAGGATGTGAACATCTTCCGGGGCTGTTATTCTCATTCTGCCTACCACAGGCATGATTAAATTTGGAATTTATTTTGTACCTAGCCTGTTACAAGGAGACTTGGCTAACCAGGCTAATAAATTCACATATTATCAGGTGTTACTTATTATCACTGGTTTGAAGTTAGTTTCTCCTTATTTCTTAACAATTGGAGGGGATTGTAGAGTTGAAAAAGGATCTTCAAAGGTTGTCTAGCTTATATCCCTTCCTTTTAGGAAGTATTAGACTTAACATCCTCCTGTTAGTTGAGTCCTGTAGAGAAGGAGATTTTTGGAAACTCAGTTCCATTAATGATTGTCCTAGTGGGTGATTCTCCCATGTATTTGGCATCTTGTATTAAACTATTAATTCCATTTCGTAATTAGTTCTATCAGTTGCTTATCTTTAAAAATAAAAATCTTTAGTAACTTGTCTAATGGGTAATCCCCAAGAAAAAAAAAATCGGAGGTGACTATAGCAACCAGTGGGTTTTTGAGGATAGGCATTTATTTATTTAGTAATTTCTACACTCAGTATGGGGCTCAAACGGACAACCCTGAGATTGAGAGTCCCATGCTCTACAGATTGAGCCAGCCAGGTGCGCCTGCTGATAGGCTTTATAGATTCATTGTACATCTAATGACTATCTTTTCTTGCTTCAGGTATTCATATATTCAGTAAATGTTTGAGAGCCTACTATGGAGGTTGGCAAAAGAAGGCCCAATCTTTACACCTAAGAGCTTTGTTCACGGTCAAGTAGGGGAGACAGGGGACACTTGGGTGGCTCAGTCGGTTAAGCATCTGTCTTCAGCTCAGGTCGTAAACCCAGAGTCCTGGGATCGAGTCTCACAGTGGGCTCTTTGCTCAGCGAGGAGCCTGCTTCTCCCTCTGCCCCTCCCCTGCTTGTGCTTGCTCGCTCTCTCTCTGACAAATAAATAAAATAAATTAAAAAAAAAGAAGAGCTCCCTTAAAAGGGCATGCTACATTAAAAAAAAAAAAAGGGAGGGGAGACAGACATGTAAACAAATCATATGTGATAAATTGAGCAGTAGAAACAAGTATGTGGTACAGTTACAGCAAAGGAAGGAAGTGTTATCTCTCTGGGGGAAGGGGATGGACAGGACAGGCTTCCTGAATGACATGACATTTTAACCGGAGTTTGGAGAAAAAATAGAAGTTTGCCAGGTGGACTAAGTAGGGATGGGAGAGTAGGGAAGATGGGAAGGTATTGAGTAGTTACTGGAATGGGGCAGGGCATACTGTGCAGAAGAGCATTTAGGACATCTAGCAGGTATTGCTGACCTTACTGAATCTGGTGGGTTCCCAGGGTATTCACTGGGAATAGTTACACAGCTCCATCAGTCTTTGGTTGCATCCATTCATTAGTGACTTCAAGGGGAATTTAAAAATTGTTCCTGACTCCTAGTTGTTAATAACTTTTTTGTTTATAATACATAATAGGCAGTTAGAGTTTATGATGAGATGACAAAATGTTGGAATAAATCATGAGCCTCTAAGAGGTTTAGAAAGAGGGAGATTAGGGCACATCTGCTGTACTCACCTGGGCTTTAGTTTGTACTTCATAGCCCTTATCAGCGCTGTTGATCATATTTTTGTCAGAAATATGCCCAATTCCTTGTTTTTTTACCCTTTGTCATTAGAGAGGTTTTGTGGGATTCAGTTCCATGCAAGTCTTAGGGCTAAGGATTTATTTGACTACTTATTCATTCACTCATTCTCCTGCAAAGTTGATCACCAAGAGTGTTTCAGGATAAAAACTGGTTTAAGTTCTTTTAGTGTGAAGAAATGGATTTTCCTTTCAATATTGTGATGAATTTCCTTTAAAAGTATTTATAACATACTAATTTAAAGATTTAAAGTGTGCCCCTCAACTCAGTTTAAATCACTCTAGATTATTGGGGCGAGTTTTCAATTTTAGGGGTTAAAATGACCAACAACTTACAGAATAAGCCCAGGAATCATATTGTATAAGTTGTGGTCTCAGAATAGATTTTTAACCCCTTGATTTGAGAAGATATCAGAGATACTAGCAATTGTCTAGTGCATAGTGAGCTTAATAGCACTCATACTTCTGTGAGATATCACGTGTAGAGGATTGAGTTAATCATTCCTTAGTTCACACCCAGTATCTTATCGGGTCTGTATAAGCCTTAATTTCTTCCTGTGTTTGTTTCCTTTTAAAAATTTCCCATCCTTCTTTTCCTTTCTGTCCTCTAAGGAAAAACACACTTTTCCATCGTGCCTCTTCTACACAACTGCCGCAGTACTTCATTTCTGACAGTAGATGTGTGGGTTTTCCACACATCTAGTAATTCTTCAAGACCAGCTGGGTGTCCTACAGTTCAATTCTGACACTATGTGCATGGAGATAGTGACGGAGCCCACAGGTTAAGGGCCCTCCTCTTCCCCCTGCCACCCTTCAGATAACCAGTCACAAGTCCCGGTTGTTACCTGTGCATCTGACCAAATGGCTATAGATTGGAGGTTCCCTTTCCTTGGATTTGATTAATTTGCTAGAGCAGCTTTCTCAGGGAAACATTTTACTTACGACATTACTGGTTCATTATAAAAGGATAAAACTCAGGAACAGCCAGATGGAAGAGATACATAAAGCAAAGTAAATGGGAAGGGGTGCAGAGCTTCCCTGCCCTCTCTATTGTACCATTCTGTCCACACCTTCAACCCCAAAGCTCTCTGAACCCCGGTTTTGGGAGGCTTCATTACGAAGACACAACTGATTAAATCATTGGCCATTGGTGATTGAGTTCAGTCTCTAGCCTCTCTTCCCTCCCCAGAGGTCTGAGAGAGCTGGGGTGTGGGGCTGAAAGTTCCAGCCATCTATATGGTTGGTTCCCCTGGTAACAGTCCCCATCCTTAGCTTATATCAAGGCTTTCCAAAAATAACTTCATTAACAATCTCAGGTGTGGTTGAAAGGGGCTTGTTCTATGAATAATTTCACTTTGATAGCTCCGGAACTATTTCTGGAACTGGGAACCAAACTAAATATTATAAAAGGTGCCCCTGTGGCTCTTACTTACGAAATTACAAGGGTTTTATAGCTGTGTGCCAGGAACAATGACGAAGACCAAATATATTGATCACAATATCACACCTCATCATAGGTGATCCTTCCAATTTATTTATTTAATTTTTAGAGATTTTATTTATTTGACAAAGAGAGCACAAGCAGGGGGAGCAGCAGAGGGAGAGGGAGAAGCAGGCTCTTCGATGAGCAGGGAGCCCGATGCAGGACTTGGTCCCAGGACCCTGGGATCATGACCCAAGCCAAAGGCAGATGCTTAACAACTGAGCCACCCAGGTGCCCCAAGTAGATACTTTTCTAAAGATAAATTTTAATCTCTGGAGTTTATGTCCATTTTAAAATATAGGGAACATTGGATTTTGGCAATTTAATTCTAGTATAAAACCTTTGTTTTTCTTTTGAAAGTGTAGATAACTATAAAGTTTACAAACTTCATTAAAACTGTGGTTCTATAGAATTTTTGTTATCTTGGGGTGGTGTTTGGTAAAAATTAAAGAATATTAAGTTCTTAACTATTACAAAAAGTTCTTAACTATTTATGCCTATACATTTTATGTTAGCCAATTTCCTTTTGAATGTTCAACCCTTTATTTTTTGGGGGTAGGGCAATTGTGAAGAGTTCACATATTTTAAACGATTGACACTGTTGTATTTATATGCTGAGTTTTTAAAGTATGAAAGCTTTCTCCAGAGGCTAACTGTTCTGTCCTTCCCAAGATTGATTGATTTCTTTCTTTCAATATTTATTTATTTGAGAGAGAGAGAGAGAGAGCGCACGAGCACAAGCTGGGGGAGGTAGAGGGAGAAGCAGATTCCCCACTGAGCAGGGAGCCTGATACAGGGTTCCATCCCAGGACCCTGGGATCATGACCTGAGCCGAAGGTAGATGCTTAACTGACTGAGCCACCCAGGCGTGCCAGATTCTATTAGATTTTTAATTGCTACCAGGATAAGTCACATGTGAAAGTAGGATGGGGTTAATTTTTTCTGATTAAAGGCAGTTTTTCTGTGAGTTTCTCTGAATGAATTACAGGTTTAAGCCTCATTCAAGGCTAAATTGCTCCCTCTTGTGCCCATAGTCAAGATGTTTATATTCTTTCTGAAATGTGGAATTAATACTTCAGCATTTAACTAAAAAAGCATTTAACATTTGCTTTTGTACCTTTCTTTTTTTTTTAAATTTTGTTTTTAATTGAAGTATAGTTGACACACAATGTTACATTAGTTTCAGGTATAGAACATAGTGATTTGAGAACTCTACATGTTATGCCATACTCATCACAAGTATAGCTACCATCTGTTACCATACAGTACTATTATAATACCATGCCCTATATTCCCTGTGCTGTACCTTTCATCCCCTTGACTTATTCATTCCATAACTGGAAGTCTACCTCCAACTCCCCTTCACCCATTTTGCCCACTTGCCCTCATTCCTGCATTCTAGCAACCATCAGTTTGTTCTCTGTATTTACGGGTCTTTTCTGCTTTTTTTAAATTTTTTTTTTTGGCTTACTTGTTTTTTAGATTCTACATTTAAGTGAAATCATGTGGTATTTGTCTTCAGAAGAGAAAGACCTTTGGTCTAGGTAATAGGTACATAAATTTAAATATGAAAAATTTACTAGCTTGGTATATCAGGTACTTTCTTTCCCTTGTCCTTAACTCTGGGATGATTTGCAAGATTTTTTTTTTTTTTTTTTTTTTTAAGTAGGCTCCTTGCCCAGCATGGAGCCCAACGTGGGATTTGAACTCACGACTCTGAGATCAAGACCTGAGCTGAGATCAAGAGTCAGCCACTTAACCAACTAAGCCACCCATGTGCCCTGATTTTTAAGAAATTTTAAATAGAATGGACACATTAAAAAAACCCCCATAAAACCTTAGGAGCAACAGGTAGTTTAAAATTTATTTTAAATATTACAAAAGTAGGGTGTGCCTTGCGAGCTCAGTTTGTAGAGCATGCAACTCTTGAACTTGGGGTTTTAAGTTCGAGCCCTACGTTGGGTGTAGAGATTACTTAAAAATAAAATCTTAAAAAAATATTACAAGTGTATTTTCATTTAGAAAGAAGTAAAAATTCTTTTTACCTGCCTTTTTTCCTTTTCTCCTAAATTCTAAATCTTTCAGCAGCGGTAATCATGGTTAACAGTTTAGAGCGAGTTTTTCCAAGATTTTTTTCTGGTGCATTTACAAACCTATGCACACACAGAAACCAGGTGTAACACTAAGGGAAGCTCAGAGATTTACTGTTTCATAAATGTTGACTTATGCTGAAGGAAGTCTAAGGGAACTTACAGAAGCTTTCAGTGATGATCAAACTGTGCTTCACAGCACTGTCTTTACCTTAGTCCCTGAAGTGTTCTCTGTTTCCTGGTTATTTGTTATTTTTTAGATTCTTATGTAGTTAGTACTCCGTACATTGTCAGTTCTGATCTAGGTTTCCTCCTCTCGTTCCCAAGCTTTTCTCTCTTACTCTCTACATTTCCTCCTCTGTGATCAGGAAACTCCTCTGTCTTATCAACCTGTTCTTGGAATGTTTATCTCCTTGCCTTATCTGAAATTGGACAATTCCTAGAGGGAATTCCTCCGCAGCTGTACTCTGTGGTGTGGCAACTTTTTTTCCTTTACATCCCATGTATTTCAGCACCAGGAAGTGGGTGGATGTTGTCCTGGCTTTTCTGCTACCCCCTCCAGACCATTAATACCCCCTTCTCCAGCTCATGTCTGTCCTTTGAGGTTGATTTCTCTGATCTTTCCCAGTTATGGTATTGCTCTCATTCATTGATGATTGAAGATCTTAGTTATAAATTTCAGTTCTTCTCCTGTTGACACTCTTAGTAAGATATCCATATTTATGTGGATGAGTTGTCCAAAACCTTGGCCTCTCAGTTTCTTGATGTCTTTGTCTGTAGTAACCATTTTCTTTACTTCCCTTTATCCATATACTTCCTGATCACAGACTGGATCCTTGTCCTTGTCAATACCAGAAATGATACCACTTTTGAAATCTTAATGAGAGACAGAGTGAGGGAGAGAAAGACCACATGAGCAGGTGCAGAGGGAGAGGGAGAAGCAGACTCCCTGCTGAGCAGAGAGCCCGATGCAGGACTTGATCCCAGGACCCTGAGATCATGACCTGAGCCGAAAGCAGATGCTTAACCGACTGAGCCACCCAGGTGCCCCCACACTTACCTTTTTATTTACTTTTTTTTGTTGTGTGACTTAATTTTTTACAGGGTTATATTAGTTTTAGGTGTACAGTATAGTGATTCAACAATTCCATATATCATCCAGGACAAGCGCACTCCTTAATCCCCATTACCTATTTAACTCCCCTCTGGTAATCATCAGTTTGTTTTCAATAATTAAGAGTCAGTTTCTTGGTTTGTCTCACTCTCCCTTTTTTTTTCCCTTTGCTTATTTGTTTTGTTTCTTAAAATCCACGTGCGTGAAATCCTATGGTGTTTGTCTTTCTCTGATTTATTTCACTTAGAATTATATTCTCTAGCTCCATCCATGTCATTGCAAATGATAAGATTTAATTCTTTTTTATGGCTGAATAATATACCATTATGTATATATACCGCATCTTCTTTTTTTTTTTTTTTTTAAAGATTTTATTTATTTGACAGAGATAGAGACAGCCAGCGAGAGAGGGAACACAAGCAGGGGGAGTGGGAGAGGAAGAAGCAGGCTCATAGCGGAGGAGCCTGATGTGGGGCTCGATCCCATAACGCTGGGATCACGCCCTGAGCCGAAGGCAGACACTTAACCACTGTGCCACCCAGGCGCCCCTATACCGCATCTTCTTTATTCCTTAATCAGTAGACACTTGGGCTGCTTCCATGTCTTCGCTATTGTAAATAATGCTGTAAAAGGGATAATGCGTGTATCCCTTTGAATTACTGTTTTTGGATACTTTGGGTTAATACCCAGTAATGTCATTGCTGGGTCATAGGGTCCTTCTATTTCTTTTTTTTGAAGATTTTATTAATTTATTTGAGAGAGAGAGGGAGGGAGAGAGTGAGCACAAATGGGGGGAAGGGGCAGAGGGTGAGGGAGAAACAGACTCCCCACTGAGCAGGGAGCCCAATATGAGGCTTGATCCCAGGACCCCAGGATCATGACCCAAACTGAAGGCAGATGCTTAACTGAGTGAGCCACCCAGGTGCCCCAGGGTAGTTCTATATTTCACTTTTTGAGGAATCTCCATGCTGTTTTCCAGTGACTGTACCAGTTAGCGTTCCAGCAATCTAATTTCGATAATTAAAATGTCAAGTCCTATTTAATACTCCAAACCTCATTTATGTATAAAGTTTTCTCCTTCCTTAGTTGGGCCTGCCTCAGGCTTGGGAAGAGGTGGTTAAGATGGACATTGCAGGTTGTTTCCAGCTTTTTCCTGTTGCAAGCAATGTTGCAGTGAATATCCTTGAGGAGGCAGAATAGTTTAGAAGTTGAACATTGTTCCACAGATAAGTGAAACCATATGGTAATTGTCTTTCTCTGCTTGGCTTATTTCACTGGGCATAATCTTCTCCAGTCCATCCATGTTGATGCAAATGTTGGGTAATCGTTCTTTCTGATGGCTGAGTAATATTCCGTTGTATATATGGACCACGTCGTCTTTATCCATTCGTCTGTTTGAAGGGAATCTTGGCTTCTTCCACAGTTTGGCTATTGTGGACATTGCTGCTATCAACATTGGGGTGTACTGGGTGTTATACACAAACAATGAATCATGGAACACTACATCAAAAGCTAATGATGTACTGTATGGTAACTAACGTATCATATTTAAAAAAAAAAGAAGTTGAACACTGGTGCTGAAGGTTTGAATCCCAGCTCAGCTTTATTATCTGTGTAACCTTGGACAAATTACTCAACCTTCCTGTACCTCAGTTTCCTCTGTAAAATGGGATAATAATAGTGTCTGCTTGTGGGGCACCTAGGGGGCTCAGTCAGTTAAGTGTTCATCTCTTTTTTTTTAAAGATTTTATTTATTTATTTGACAGAGAGGCAGTGGGAGAGGGTATACAAGCAGGGGGAGTGGGAGAGGGAGAAGCAGGCTTCCCGCTGAGCAGGGAGCCTGATGCAGGGCTTGATTCCAGAACGCTGGGATCATGACCTGAGCCAAAGGCAGATGCTTAACCGCTGTGCCACCCAGGCGCCCCTATTTTTTGCTTTTTCTTATACTATTTACAATCACATAATATAAATCTTAATGGTTAATGATACTGGTATGTTCTAATGCTACTGCTCACCATATTTACACACAGGGACCCCTCTAGCATTTTTTTGTGTTTATGTGGGGGAACTGATTAAGTATAGTCTATAAAGGCTTAAGATTTTTGGTTCCTTATACCTATGTAAGTAAAAATAGGTATTTAATGATATACTATGGCTTAATTAACAATAATAATGATGATAACAGTTGATAGTAACAGTAATAATAATGTCCATTCTTATATGGTGCCAACAAGTTCAGAGCTTAATATTTGCAAGGTGCTCTTACATCCATATCATTAATAATCCTGTCTGTTATAACCCCTTACAGTTGACATAGCAAATTCAGTATGATTTATCGTTAATTTCTCACAGTAACTCTGAAATAGGTAAGGTAAACCATCTTATTCCAGTATAACAGATGAAAGTGAGGTTATTTGCTAAGGATTGCATAGCCAGTAAGCAGTAGAGCCAGACTTCAACCTAACTTCCTACTTTACGTTTCTATATGGGCACTATAATGAATGAGTTACGTGTTCCCGGATATTAGTGGTTCTCAGTCAGAGGTGATTTTGCCCTGAAAGGGACATTTGACAATGTTTGGAAATATCTTTGGTTGTCATAACCAGGGTGGAGGAATGCTACTAGCATCTGGTGGGTAGAAGCCAGGAAGACTGTTAAACATCCTGCAATACATAGGAAAGTTCCTTACAACGAAGAATTATCTGGCCCAAAATGTCAAGAGTACTAAGGTTAAGAAACTGTGTTGTACAGTGATCACTGATGACATAGGACTGAGACTGTAAATTGTTTGGTAAGATTTTACTGATAAACAGCAGATTTACTTCAAACTTCAGTTTCTTCACATCTTCAGCTTTTCTTAGATTCAGGTTATAAAGCTCAACAATACTCTACAAGCAAAATTTATACCCTGAATCAAGAGAAATTGAAGATAAGGTGAGATTGAAAATTGGAACAAATCTGCTACTTGTCACTAAAATCTTTCAAAGGAGGACTGTTGTTCAAAGGCCTTACGTTTATTATTATTTTCTTCACTAGGTTGTTTCCCAGGGGGTGTGCACTGGGTTTCAGTTGGGAAACAAGACAAATCTGGACTTCTGATGAAATTGCAGAATCTTTGCACACGGTTGGATCAGGATGAGAGTTTCTCTCAGAGGCTTCCACTCAATATCGAAGAGGCTAAAGACCGTCTTCGCATTCTGATGCTGCGCAAACACCCAAGGTACAGATAGTCAAATTTAGTTGGTGCATGAAGTCCCAATGAGATTTAACTACTGACATTTTGAGAATGTCATATCTTTTCTTGCTGTTCAGTAGAGATCTAGGAATGAAGCATTGCTTTTCTGCTGTTCTTTGTCTTATATTAAAAAATGGCTGCCGTTGGCCTGGAATTGCTACTTTTCTTTGCATCCTACCTACTATGTTGCCTCTTATATACCACCGAGGTACTCAAGAAGTATTTCTTAAGTGAGTTTGTGAGGGGTCTTTGCTAGAAAATGCAAGCTTCTTACTTTGAATCTGTTATTTCTAATGGATGACATTGAACAAGAGACTGAATAAAGGTAGGCACCTGGTAAAAGGATTATTTATTTAATGGGACCCTTCTCTTGTGTTGTCTTAGTTTTGGGGTGTGTATATGTGTGTGTGTGTGTGTATATATATATATATTTTTTTTTACATATATATATGTAATTCTTCTACTTCTGTGAACTTGAAGAGTTTGATTTATTTTAATTCATTCGATAAATATCATTATAATTATGTGCCAGACACTGTTATCAACTGTTTCACAGTTTTCATTAGCCAGAAGGCAGACAGTAGCTTAGTAACTAATCAGTAGTTAATCAGCTGGGATTCAGTCAACAGTTTGATCTCCCTGATCTAACAGCCATTCTTTCGTTGGTTCATTTAACCAACATCGAGTGTTGTGCCAGGTTCTGGGTCAAGTGCTGCAAGTACAAGGATGAATTAAGCCTTCCCTGGGAGTTCAGCAGTAAATTGGGTGACAATTAGGTAATGGCTCTAAACTTTTTTTTAATGCCTTGGTGCAGCTGATGATGCAGTACACTTTCATATGTAGCAGTGGCTGAATATGGCTGTGATTCTTAAATTGGTAAGGGGATTAATATCAGAATATTGGGTGAGAGTAGTAATTTGGGAAAAGCCTCTTAGGTGATTCTACAGAGGACAAGCTCCTTTCTGGTTTCTTTCTCTTCCAGATCCCTCTGTTCTTGTTCCCTTCTCTTGGTAGCCACTGGTATTGATTTTCCTGAGGAAATGGGATCGAGACCACTATGTTTTGTTTTGTTTTGTTTTGCTTTGCTTTGCTTTGTTAGATAGGGATGAGGAAGGAGCAGAGGGAGAGAGAGAGAGAGAAAGCATCTCAAGCAGGCTCCACACCCAGCATGGAGCCCGACGCGGTGGTCCATCTCACGACCCTGAGATCATGACATGAGCTGAAATCAAGAGTCAGGTGCTTAACCAACTCAACCCCCCAGGGGCCTCAAGACCACTAAATATTACCACTTGTGCAGTAACTTTTCCCTAGTCCTGCTTCCCTACTGTGCGAAAATGAAAGTGATTTCTATTTAGAAAAATACTGTAAGTGCTATCAGATGTATCAGACCATGGCTTATAAAGTCATTCTTTTTGTCTCTCTCTCAGCATTTTGGTTTATACTTTTGCAATTTTCCAGGCTGTATGTGTACCCAGAATCTTTTTTTGTAGTGCACAGATGTAGTGTGCCATTAGAATAAAAATGCTAGTGTATAATTATGCTATCAGCTTTTAGTTGTATTTTTTCTCCATCTGTTCTGCTGAGCTCAAAAAAGTTTTTGGAGAAACCAATCAAGAATTCGCACAGAGGTTCTTTGTCATTAGAAATAAACAAACTGATTTATGGATGGGGAAAAAACCCCGCTAGTGTACCAAATGAAGGGTAGTATTCTTGCTAGTGCATTTTATCAGGTTGGAACATATGAAATTGCTAGTTTTGTAGGTAAAAAATGGTCAACTATCATTATTGTTATATGATTGATTCTAATGCTAACCTGAGCCCAGTTCTCATTTAGTTTTGGTGCTTTAAGACTGAATTAGAAAAATCTCATTACCTGGATACTTCTTTTAAGGCACTCGGCAACCAATTTTTAACACCTACAAGGTACACACAGTTCACTTTTTATAGGTTCCCTAACTTTAAAATGCATTCATTGTTTTGGGGTGGGAAGAGAGGAAAGTCTCTAATTTTTTGTCCTTATTTGATTCAGTATATTGTGAAAGGAATATAGCAAAGAAAAGAGGAAGAGCCATGAAATAGGCATCTTTATTTTGTAAATTTTAAGACATTATCCTTTTTTAAGGTGGCATTATCCTTTTTTAAAAGAGGCTTAAAATAATAAATGTCATTACTGATTCAATAGTTTTTTTTTTTTGTTTTTTTTTTTAACTAGGTCTCTGTTGATCTTGGATGATATTTGGGATCCTTGGGTATTAAAAGCTTTTGACAATCAGTGTCAAATTCTTCTTACAACCAGAGACAAGAGCGTTACAGATTCAGTAATGGGTAAGGACTAATTTACTTTTTACTTCCTTTATGTTTTAATTCAATTAGATTTAAATATATTTAAACCAAATTATTTATTATATCTTGTGATTTTGTTGCAGGTCCTAAATACGTAGTCTCTGTGGAGAGTGGCTTAGGAAAAGAAAAAGGACTTGAAATTTTATCCCTTTTTGTTAGTATGAAGAAAGCAGATTTGCCAGAGCAAGCTCACAGTATTATAAAAGAATGTAAAGGTATGGTTATTTTGTGTATGAAGGAATTATAGAGAGATTAATTTTGCCCTTTTGTGAATTAAGCTATTGAATATTTAGCACATGAACATCCAGAATCTTTACTAGAATATTTAGTATTTTAGGTTCTTCTCTGACACCCTAAGTAGATAATAATATTTTGGTATTCATTTATTCATTAAAATAATATTTAATGAACGCCCATAATATGTTAGTGGGAAGGGTTAGATGAAGACATGACTTCTGCCAAAGAATAAAAAATATAGTGAGAATCAGAGACAGTTATACATTTTTTGGTTGGGATCTTATAAAAATAGTATTCTAATTTGATAGGTAAAAACTGGTGTTGTCCTCTTAATTTGCATTTTTTATTAGTGAAGTTAAACTTTTTGCTGGTTTATTGAATATTTGCATTTCAAGAAATTATCCTTGACTCAATTTTTCTTTGTGATAGAAGTATTTTTAATTGATTTTTAGACATTCTAACTATTGAAGCTATTAGCTCTTTGCCATATTTTTGCAAATACTTTCCCCTAGTTTTTTGTCTGCTTTTTAATTTCATTTATAGTATTTATTTGACATACAGAAATTTAAAAAGTCACATCTGTCAGCTCTTAACATTACTTCTTCCACTGTTGTTAATACTTCAGTAGACCTTGTTTCTTTTGCCATCAAATAGATACTTGGTTTTGAGTTAATTGACTTTTTTATTTTTATTTTTTTTATTTATTTTTTATTATTTTTAAAAAAATTTATTTATTTGACAGAGAGAGACAGCCAGCGAGAGAGGGAACACAAGCAGGGGGAGTGGGAGAGGAAGAAGCAGGCTCCCAGCGGAGGAGCCTGATGCGGGGCTCGATCCCAGAACTCCGGGATCATGCCCTGAGCCAAAGGCAGACGCTTAACGACTGAGCCACCCAGGCGCCCCTAATTGACTTTTTTAAAAAAAAGATTTATTTGAGAGAGAGAGAGCTGCACACATGAACACAAGGGGTAGGGGCAAAGGGAGAGGGAGAGGGGTAGCCAACTCCCTACTTAGTGGGGAGCCACGCCTGGGGCATGATCTCAACCCTGAGATCATGACCTCAGCAGAAACCAGGAGTCGTATGCTTAACTGACTAGCCACCCGGGCACTCCAATTGAGTTAACTGACTTAAGAAATATGTTAGAAAAGAACACTTTGTATTCGTTATAAAGGTGATGCATTTCCATTTTGAGACATTTGAAAAAATGTGTGAAATGATTAAAAAAAAAGAATTTACCCATAATTTGATAATTATTAGTGTCATGAGAGCATTTCTTTCAGTCTTTTAGGACATATAAAACTTTGAAAAAAATATTGAGATTACAGTGGAATACATAATTTGAATCTTGCCTTTTCATATAGCAAATCTTGAACATTTCTCATGTCATTAAGTATCTTTTGAAAAAAATTACCAATGGCATAATATTGTGGTAACTTCAATTTATTCAGTCATTTCTCTGTTATTGTTTAAGATTTTTCACTATTTTAAATAATGCTGTTATGAATATCCTTAGAGGAATTTTTCTTATTTCTAATGGCTTTATTAGAATAAATATCTAAAGTGAATCCAAGAGTTATAAATATTTTAAGGCTTTGGATAACATGCAGAGATTGTTTAAGAATAGAGTGACTCAGTGGTAATTTTGAAATGAGACAATATTAATGCAGTGACTTTGTTGTTTTGTTCTGTTTTTAGGTTCTCCTCTTGTAGTGTCTTTAATTGGTGCACTTTTACGTGATTTTCCCAACCGTTGGGATTACTACCTCAGGCAACTTCAGAATAAGCAGTTTAAGAGAATAAGGAAATCTTCTTCTTATGATTATGAGGCTCTGGATGAAGCCATGTCTATAAGTGTTGAAATGCTCAGAGAGGACATCAAAGATTATTACACAGATCTTTCCATCCTTCAGAAGGATGTTAAGGTGCCTACAAAGGTAATAGAAGGACCAACAATCCTTGTCCTTGGATATTTATGGCATGTAACTTTTGATACAGTACCAAGGATGTTGTTACAGAGGATATCAGAAGGTTAAGACCTGTGTCACTGAGGTGGGGTGAGGGGGTGTAAACATCCCACAGCTCTTAGTCTCCATCATGAGCTTGATGTTGAACTCAGATTATTTCCTATTCTCAGTTCTAGTGAGGCTGGAGAAGCATCTGACTTCTATTTTCTATCTTGACGAATAGTTGAGCTTCTTCATATGAAGTGGAGGTACTGTTATTCAGGGCTTTAAGATACGATTTGTGTGTGCATGTGTGTTAACACCTTATCTGCAGTCCTGGTAATTGTAGTTTTGTGGTATATTCAATGCTTAAAATGATTTCTAGGTGTTGTGTATTCTCTGGGACATGGAAACTGAAGAAGTTGAAGACATACTGCAGGAGTTTGTTAATAAGTCTCTCTTATTCTGTGATCGGAATGGAAAATCATTTTCTTATTATTTACATGATCTTCAAGTAGATTTCCTTATAGAGAAGAATCGCAACCAGCTTCAGGTACTTGCATCTTTGTACGTTTTTAAATTTTTTTTATTTTGAAATAATTTTAGGCTTATAGAAAAGTTGCAAAACAGCAGAGAGAGTTTTATTCATGTACCTTCATCTAGCTTCCCCTAATGTTAACATCTTACATAATTATAATACAGTTATCAAACAGAAAATTGACAATGCTAGACTACTGTTAATAACTCACAGATTTTATTTAGATTTTGCTAGCTTTCCTTCTAATGCCCTTTTTGTGGTTCAGATCAAGATCCCATATTGTGGGGCGCCTGGGTGGCTCAGTTGTTAAGCGTCTGCCTTCGGCTCAGGATGTGATCCCAGAGTCCTGGGATCGAGCCCTGCATCGGGCTCCCTACTCTGCTGGAAGCGTGCTTCTTTCTCTCCCACTACCCCTGCTTGTGTTCCCTCTCTCTCGCTGGCTGTCTGTCTGTCAGATAAACACATAAAATCTTTAAAAAAAAAAAAAAAAGATCCCATATTGCGTATAATTGTCATGTTTCCTTAATTTCCTCAAGTCTCTGAAAATTCTTTGCTTTCTTTATCTTTCATTGTCACTTTTATTTTTTTATTTTTATTTTTTTTAAAGATTTTATTTATTTATGTGACAGAGAGACAGCCAGCGAGAGAGGGAACACAGCAGGCGAGTGAGAGAGGAAGAAGCAGGCTCCTAGCGGAGGAGCCCGATGTGGGACTCGATCCCGGAACGCCGGGATCACGCCCTGAGCCGAAGGCAGACGCTTTAACGACTGCGCTACCCAGGCGCCCCCTCATTGTCACTTTTAAAGAATACTAGCCAGTTATTTTGTATAATGTCCCTTAGTTTGGGTTTGTCTGATGGTTTCTCATGACTAGAGTAAGGTTATATATTTTTGGCAAGAGTACTACAGAAGTCGTGTTGCGTCCTTCTTAGTGCATCATATCAGGGTGTCGATATGTCTTGTTGTCAGTGATGTTAATGTTGATCACTTGGTTAAAGTGGTACCTGCTAGTTTCTCCACTGTGAAGCTACTGATTTTTTCCTTTTGTAATTAATAAGTATTTTGTGGGTAGATTCTCTGCACACTTTTAAAAAGCTTTGTAAGCTGTAGTTACTGTGATGCTTAGGTTATGAAATTGTTTCTGTCCTCTAAAATGTTTCATTTGGGTTTCAGGATCTGCATAAGAAGATAATCACTCAGTTCCAGAAACATTACCAGCCACATACTCTTTCACCAGATCAGGAGGACTGCATGTATTGGTACAATTTTCTGGCCTACCACATGGCTAGTGCCAATATGCACAAAGTAAGGTGACCCATTTAAAACTTATTATTGGTTTTTAACTCTTATTTATTTATTTGAGAGAGAGAGAGAAAGAGAGCGCACGCACGAAAACGAGTGGGGGAGGGGCAGAGGGAGACGCAGACTCCCTGCAGAGCAGGGAGCCCTAAGTGGGACTCCAACTCAGGACCCCAGGATCATGACCCGAGGTAAAGGCAGACACTTAGCCACCCAGGTGCCCTAAAAATTATTATTTTTATCTCACTTTTATTTCATCCTATGTTTAGAATTTTCTTTTATTAGTAAAAATAGGATTATAGCCTATGTAAGTATTTTTGTTTTTGTTATACTTTTTACCTATGGTGATTTAAAAAGGTACCTTAGTAACTGTAGTAAATGAACCACCTAAAAATTCGCTCTTTTCTTACCAGTAGCTTTCCTTTTTGGGCAGTATGGATTTGTGTTTTTAGGCTTTGAGAGGAAATGGAGAATGGGAAGTTATATTCCTTCATTCAGCAAGTGTTTATTGGGTGCCTGTTAGCTACGGCACTAGTCTTCGTTGTGAAGATATACCATAGGCACAAAGTCCGTGCTGTCATTGAGCTTACATTCTGTGGGGAGGGAGGTAAATTTACCCTGTGTTGGGAGTAGTAAGTGCTCAGCACGGAAGGAGAAAGTGATGATACAGAATCATCATGATTTGTGATGGATTTGGTGTGCATTGTAAGATGACTCCAAGCTTGCACAACAGAAAGAATGGAGTTGCCCTGAACTGAGGTTGGGATGTCTGTGGGCAGACCGGGTATTTTTCAGGGCCTAAAGGGAAAATTGTTTTGAAAATACTGTCTCATATGTATTAAGACTTCTGACTGGAAATAATGAGTATATAGTGGGTATATGAATCTGGAATTCTGGGGGGAAATTATGGACTAAAAGTAAAATTTGGGAATCATCACCACATAGATTACATTTGAAATCATGACTACCAACTATTCAAAATGTTAACATTTTGGAAAACCATTTGTATTTTGAGTAATTTATCTATACTTAGGTATGTTCTCTCTCGTTTAAAAAAAATGGTGTATTCTTATACCCCGTTTTTTTCACCTAGCAAAATATAGTTTACGTTTAATAATGTACACTTTGGAATGAAAGTATTCCAATAAATATCTGTGCCAAATTTACTTAAACTGTAATTGTTGCACATTTAGGTTTTCAGTTTTTTGCCTTTATGACGCTGTAATGAACAATGTTGTTTGTCTTTGCACCTATGTTATTTCCTTTGAAAATTTTTTGAAGTGGGATTACTGGGTCAGTACATCTTTTTAAAACTTGGTATGTATGATAGTGTGAGAGGATTCAGTTTATTCTTACCTTTTTAGCCTTTTTTTCCTGATTTTTTAAGATAATTTCTAATTTTTAAAGGCTTTTTCATTGGAAAAATTTGGGAAAAAAACTAAAAGGAAAGTGAAAATGACTGTTATTGCTAATGCTTTTGTGTGTAGTTTTCCAGAGTGTTTTGCTGCTCAGGTACACATACCTGTTCTTTTTTTTTTTTTTAATTTTAATCTTAATTTTTTTAGAGAGAGAGAGAGTACATTTGCAAGCAGGGGGAGGCTCAGAGGGAGAGTGAAGATCCCAAGTAGGCTCTAAGCCCAGTGCAGAGCTTGATGCACTTGATCCTACAAGCCCGAGATCATGACCTCAGCCGAAATCAAGAGTCAGAGACTTAACCGACTGAGTCACCCAGGCGCCCCCACATACTTGTTCTTTAAACCCAAAATAGGATCATAATAGAAATAGTATTATATCTCTTTTGTTTCACACTTAACTGTATTTCATGGTCGTCTTTTTACCTGAATTTACGTAGAGTGGAAAGGTTTTTGAAGCTGCGTACTATTTCATTGTATATTGATCAGTTGGCGTATGGACAGTTAGATTGCTTAAGCACACTTGTCTGATTATTTTCTTAGGACACATTTTTATAAGTGTAATTTCTGGGTCAAATGGTATGTACAGTTAGAATTTTAATACAGATTACCAGACTGTCCTCCAGAAGGGTGCTTTGAGTTACATCACTATCCACAGTATGTGAGAGTGTTCATTTCCTCTGACTCCAGCTAATATTCTTTTTTTTTTTTTTTTAAAGATTTTATTTATTTATTCGACAGAGATAGAGACAGCCAGCGAGAGAGGGAACACAAGCAGGGGGAGTGGGAGAGGAAGAAGCAGGCTCCTAGCGGAGGAGCCTGATGTGGGGCTCGATCCCATAACGCCGGGATCACGCCCTGAGCCGAAGGCAGACGCTTAACCGCTGTGCCACCCAGGCGCCCCTCCAGCTAATATTCTTATTGCTGCTTTTAGTCTTTAGAAATCTGATTTTTTTTTTTTTAAGTTTTTATTTATTTGTCAGGGAGAGGGAGAGAGAGAGAGCACACAAGCAGGGGGAATGGCAGGCAGAGGGAGAAGCAGGCTCCCTACTGAGCAGGGAGCTGATGTGGGGCTCGACCCAAGGACCCAGGGTTCATGACCTGAGCCGAAGGCAGATGCTTACCGACTGAGCCACCCTGGCGTCCCTAGAAATCTGATATTAAAAAACGCTGAATCTTTGTTGTTTCATTTAGATTACTGCTGAGGTTTTTGGCCATTTGTACCTTTTATTCTGTGCATTTAGTCTCATTCATTGCTTTTACCTATTTTTTTGTTAAGGTGTTTCTCTTATTTTATTAGAATTTTCTATAAAAAAATATTAAGCCCTCATCTATCATATGTGCTGTAAATTAATATTTTTCTTTTTTGTCAAATTTTATTTATATTGTTTTCAACTATATTGAAGGTTTTTGAGTTTTTATGTAGTTAAGTGCACATCTCTTATTTTTTTTTTTTTTTTTTGTACTTTTGCTTTGGTGTCATGTTTATAAACGTTTCCTTCATCCTACGGTTACAAAAATATTTACTTGTATCTTCTAGAATTTTTTGAGGTTTTCTATTTTATATTTAAGTGTTTAATCCAGCTAAAATTTATTTTGATTTAAGGTGTGTGGTCCATTTTATGTTTCTTTGGTTCCTTTTAAAATAGCTTCCTTTTTGTCCTTAAATTCTAGTTATCTGCTAAGTTTCTTTCAGTCAGTTAAGCGTCTGCCTTTGGCTCAGGTCATGATCCCAGGGTCCTGGGATTGAGCCCTGAGTCGGGCTCCCTGCTCAGCTGGGAGTCTGCTTCTCCCCTGCCCCCCCCAACCCCTGCTTGTGCTCTCTCTCTCAAATAAATAAATAAAATCTTTATTTAAAAAAAAAGATAAGGATGGTAGAGTTAAAATTCTTTGATGTCGGGGCACCTGGGTGGCACAGCGGTTAAGTGTCTGCCTTCGGCTCAGGGCGTGATCCCAGCGTTATGGGATCGAGCCCCACATCGGGCTCCTCCACTGGGAGCCTGCTTCTTCCTCTCCCACTCCCCCTGCTTGTGTTCTCTCTCTCGCTGGCTGTTTCTATCTCTGTCGAATAAATAAATAAAATCTTTAAAAAAAAAAATTCTTTGATGTCTTTAACAGTATCCTCATCTTTTTTTTTTTTTTTCTTTTGAGGAACTTTGTGCTTTAATGTTTTCCCTGGATTGGATTAAAGCAAAAACTGAACTTGTAGGCCCTGCTCATCTGATTCATGAATTTGTGGAATACAGGCATATATTGGATGAAAAGGTATAATTGGAATGAAAAATAAGTTCTTAAAAGGCAGTTCATTTTGTCACTTAATTCTAGGTTTAATAGTGGGGATGAACAGAATAAAAAAGGACAAAGAGACATAATTTCCTCACTTTGACCGTAGATTATTCTCATTATTTTGCTTCTTAGCCTACTGGGAATGTAGATGGGATTGAGGTTTGAAAGTTGAGGAAGTAAAGTGACCACTGGGTTTTTTCGTTTTGTTTTGTTTTTTGTTTTTTTACACAAGAATGTATTAAGAAAGTAATACTTGGATAATGAGATTTTTATACTGTGTTTAAAAATCTGGAGAGGGTCACCATATATTTGTTACCTCATGGTTGGTTATTTAATTTTAGCTCACATAGAGAATATCTCATTTAAGCCTTTAAAGTGACAAGATCACAGAAACAGAAAAATGTCAGATTTTGGTTCTGGTTATATTTCTAAGAGATTTCAGTTTGTTCATAGGATTGTGCAGTCTGTGAAAATTTCCAGGAATTTTTATCTTTAAATGGACATCTTCTTGGACGACAGCCATTTCCTAATATTGTACAACTGGGTCTCTGTGAACCAGAAACTTCAGAAGTTTATCAGCAAGCTAAGCTGCAGGCCAAGCAGGAGGTCGATCATGGAGTGCTTTACCTGGAGTGGATGTAAGTAGGTTAGGAGAAACCAAAGGGAGTGGAGTGCTAACTGTGCCATTATTTTTCAGGTAGTGAATAAGTTCACTCCAGGAAGATTTAACTACTTTGGAAAGGGCTGGAACTTTTAATAAGCATTCTTACTTATTGAAAAGTTCTGGAGAAGTGAGCATAGGAGAAATACATATTTTCAGAGTCCATAGAAATAGATGTTTGCCTGTAGGCATTTTGACCAGTCATACTAAATAATAATACCAGATGGTTTACTTATTGTAACATAGTTTATTAGTGAAGAACATGGGCTTTGAAGCCACAAACATTGATTGGCGTCTCAGTTCTGAAACCTGATAGTTTTGTGATTTGAAACAAATTACAGGTTGTTCTTTTTTCATATATAAAATAGAGATAGCAGTTCTTTGAGATATTATTTTTGTGAAGATTGAAATGAGATATTGGATATAAAGTGATTAGCCCTTTGCCTTTCACATAGCCCTGATTAAACTTCCACTGAATTTTGATTATTTTAACTCCTAAAAGAGACTGTTCAGTTTTGCTCTTGCCTTAATATTATCAATTAGAAAAAGGAGATGGTTAACTCATCTTTTTAATGCCTGTTCTATACAATATGTTCACATTACTCATTTTATCTTCAAACCTTAGAAGGTAAATATTATTTGCTTTATTTTATAAATGAGAAAAGTGAGGCACAGAGATGTTGAGACTTGACTCAGCTCGTGTAGCTTGTTGAATGGAATTTAATTCCTGGGTCTGTCTAGCTTTATTTTCCATGCGCCTTCTGTATGCCATGCTTCTCTTATAGCTAGAAATAATGAACATGAATGGTTGTCTTTTCACATGTATAATTTATATCTGAATTGAACTCTAGGTTGATATCTGCAATATTTATTAGTCCTGGGCCCTCTCTCCAAATAGGTTGCCGTGGGTGATTTCCCTAATTCATTGAAGCTAGGGTAAACCTGTCTGTATTGTAGAATACTTGCTCACTTTATATCATAGCATTTGTTTCACTTTATGGTGATGGCCTATTTTTCTCTGTTACTAGTCCATACATTCTGTAGTTTAGAATAGTTTGGAGGTTAAAATTAACAGACTTTGGTTCTAGACTGCTTGGCCTTGAAACCCAGCCCTGCTTTATTGGTTTTATATAATGAGGGAAAGTTATTAAACTTCTCTCACCTAATAGTGCTCTTTCATAGCATTATTGAGAAGATTAAATGAGGTATGTGTGTATACAAACATATACACACACAGAGAGTGCTTAGAACAATATCTAGTTCATAGAAAGTCCTCAATAAATATTAGTTATTAAGAATGGCATTTAGCATTTTGCCTGGTCCATATAATTGGTAGTTGGTTTGCAAAAGAAATTTGTGGAAGATCGACTGAAATGATGTGTTGGTTAGTGGTTGAAATAGAATTAATACTTGGTCTGATAATCAAATGAGCATAGGTTTAGTTCATGTTCTCTTATGACTTGTTGACTTTTTTTTTTTTTTTTTTTTGCTTTTTCTTGCTTTTCTTTTTTTTTTTTCTTCCCATTCCATCAACTGCGTTTCAACTTGTGATGTTCTTTCACAGAATGGTTAGTCATTCACAGCTGAATCTTTTAACTGGGTTTGACCAGGTCGTATTCAAAGAATGCTTTACTTGAGTACAAGGATTTTTTTTTTCCTGTAGAAAGGTTTAGATTGCTATAAGCTTAAATTTGACTGAATTATAGCTTTCAAAGAAATTATTTGTTCATGCATTCATTTGTTATTTCTTTAATACTTTTTGGCCATCTGTTACAGCCCATCACTGCGACAGTCACTTTTCTGACCTTTGGGGAATTGAGTAGTTACAACAAGGGGAAAGAGAGAGTACTTTTTTAGTCTAATATTTTAATCTTTGCTAGTAATTTACCTGGTTTTCTTCTAGGTTCTCATCACTTTAGTTCTTATAGGTGTTTGTTTCATTGCTTCTAGTAAACTATAATACTTTCTAGGCAAGAGCTAAGTCTGATTTACCTTTTGTGTTCCCTTTTTTCATTTGGTCTATCTTGTGTGTAGTTAATATTTTTCAGATTTTTATTTAAATCCTAATCAGTTAACATATAGTGTAATATTGGTTTCAGGAGTAGAGTGTGCTTAATATTTTTAAAGAATAATAACAGTGGCATCCTTACGTGCCAGGCACTGTTTAGAGCAGGTATCATTACTCTTGTTGTACATATGAGGAAATGGAAACTTACTGGTTCAATAATTTGCCTAAGTTTACATACCTAATAAGTAGTAGAAGTAGATTTGCTCTTTATCTGACTCCTAAAATAAGCACAATGCCAGTTAACATATTTATTTTACTCAAAGTGACTGGGGTGTTTGTATATGAAATTCTGACACTGTTCTGATACTTTACCCCTTTAACCCATGAGAAATAACATATTAACTGCACTAGTGGAATAGTTAGTATTCAGTAGATTAAGATACAAAGAAAATGATATTGCCTTATCTTTTTTTCCTCTATGAATAATTGTGGTTAGAGAAGAGCAAATTTAAAGTACATCATTGTGGGGCATCTGGGTGGTTCAGTCGGTTAAGCGTCTGCCTTTTGCTCGGGTCATGATCCTAGGGTCCTGGGATCAAGCCCTGAGTTGCATTGGGCTCCCTGCCCAGTGGGGAGCCTGCTTCTCCCTCTCCATCTGCCCCTTCCCCCTGCTCGTGTGCTCGCTTGCTCACTTGCTCTCTCTCAAATAAATAAAATCTTAAAAAAAAAAGTACGTCATCGTTAACGGTGGGTGTAGTGTCATACTTTAGTTAGGGAATGAGCTTCGTTTTGCTATGGCTTCTTTATTTTAAAAAATTTTTATTTTAGAGAGAGAGAGAGAGCAACTAGGGGCAGAAGGAGAGAGAGAATCTCAAGCAGGCTCCATGGCCAGTATGGAGTCGTGTGGTGGGCTCACTCTCACAACCCTAGATCATGACCTGAGCTGAAATCAAGAGTCGGGTTGCTTAACCTACTGAGCCACCCAGGCGCCCTGGCTTCTTTCCCTTTAAAAACAATGGAGATTTTTTTGAAGGTATCCTTACATAATGTTTTCTCTGCACATGTTATCATTAATGTATCAAAGGAAAATAGAAAGCAACATGTATTTGATTAGTTAGATTTCTCCCAACTCAGAGACATTTGCAGCACCTGACAGGTTGCTTTATATAGGGTAGCATTTCTCTTAAAAAGCCACTTTCGTAATGCTTTTTTCCTTCAGGAGATATGTGCTGTCATTTACGTGGTGGTAACTTAATTTTAAGAATTTTGTATTTTTGGCAACACAACAATGTTAAAAGGCAGTTTACTTTATTACTGAAAAAAATTACTTTTACTTACTGGGTTTCTGTTCATTTTCTCCTTGTATGTAGAAACAAAAAAAACATCAAGAATCTTTCCCGCTTAGTTGTCCGCCCCCATACAGATGCTGTTTACCATGCTTGCTTTTCTGAGGATGGTCAAAGAATAGCTTCTTGTGGAGTTGATAAAACCTTACAGGTAAAACATATCTCTTGAGAAAAATTCAAAGAGGCGTGTACCCAATACTGTGCATATTAGAATATATTTAAATCTGAAAATTGAAGAAAATTGCACATTAGAAGTAGAGAAATCCAAATCTCTTAAACATTTTATGAAAGCTTTCTCTGGAAATTTAGAAGATGTGGTTGTGTGTTTTCATAATTTTAAAGTTGCCAGGTGACATAAAAGTACCTTTTACCCTAGCGGTCAGCTACTGTCATCCATGCGCCCTCTAAGCGTAATGAGGGAATGCAAATTGTTAAAAGACGTAAGGACTCCATAGCACAGTGGACAGAGCTCTGATTAAAAAACAGTGATTAAGTGAAATACCTACTTTTTTTTTTTTTTTAAAAGATTTTACTTATTTATTTGACAGAGATAGAGACAGCCAGCGAGAGAGGGAACACAAGCAGGGGGAGTGGGAGAGGAAGAAGCAGGCTCATAGCAGAGGAGCCTGATGTGGGGCTCGATCCCATAACGCCGGGATCACGCCCTGAACCAAAGGCAGACGCTCAACCGCTGTGCCACCCAGGCGCCCCAAAATACCTACTTTATCACAGGTTCAGACACAGATTTCTGCCTATAAATAGGAATTGGACTAGATATTTCCTAAGGTGCTTGAAGGAATTTAAGTTCTCGTTTGTTTTTGGGATACATGAATGAGTGGTTTTCTTTAAATTTGTGCTCTGCCTTTTGATTTTGAAGGAAACAGGATCAGATTAGCTAAAACTTTGATATTTAGATTAGGTTTAGTCTTTGCAAGATTATGACTATAAACCTTATTTTTATATGTGTGCTTTATTACTAATTTTATTAATTTTGGCTTTTGAGCCCCAGAAAGAAAACATACTGAATGAACTGTTTTCTGTTTAAGAATTTGCCAAACTAAAAAAAAAAAAAGAAAAAGACTTTCGCCAAACTAATCTCAAGAACTGAAGCTATACTCTGCTAACTCTTTTTATTGATCCTACAAACATTTAATAAGGGATAGTTCTGTATGTTAAGGCATATAAATTCTGACAGATACTCTGTTTTTTGGAGTGGTTTTGCCAAAGTTCATTACTATTGCAAAATAATGTGGATTAAGATCTTTTAAAGAAAGATTTTTTCGAATGGTGGCCATTGGTTTATGGTAAAAAACTTTATTGTTGCTTGTGCAGGTGTTTAAAGCTGAAACAGGAGAGAAACTGCTAGAAATCAAGGCTCATGAGGATGAAGTGCTTTGTTGTGCATTCTCTACAGATGACAGATTTATAGCAACCTGCTCAGTGGATAAAAAAGTGAAGGTACGGAAATATTTTTCTCTTCAGTTGTAATTACCATAGAATTCATTTTCTTCTTCCATAGTAGAGGGACTAGGGTAAGTAGGGGTAAAGGACTCTTGCCTATTGATCTACTAACTTGAGGCAAACCAGTTTTTATCCACTGCAAATTAACACTATTTTTAAGCACCAGCAAAAATGTCTAGGTTTCTCAGCCTGAGATACTTACCAGACAGCTGGGAGAAACAATTACAAATTAATGAATTTCCCTGCTGTTTATTATTGATAGGTCTATGGGATAAATATCAGTTGGAATCTTTGAGGGCATTGTGATTGAAAGTGTTGCTGCACAAAATTACTGTCTGAGATTGGATTCCTGTTGTAAAATACATAATTTATGAACTGCAACCCAGATTTTTTTTTTTTTTTAGAGAGGGAGTGCAGAGTGGGGAGGTTGGGGTGGGGGAGGGGCGGGGGGAGAGAAAGAGAGAGAGAGAGAGAATTTTAAGCAGGCTTCATGCTGTGTGGAGCCTGATGCCGGGTTCATCTCATGATCCTGAGCTCAAATCAAGATTTGGACACTCAACCAACAGAGCCATTCAGGCACCCCAAACACCTCACTTAAGGCTTTTTTTTTTTTTTTTTCTTTTTTTTAAGAGAGCATGTGCATGTGTGAGCAGGGAAGGGAGAGAGAGAATCCCAGTCTCCACTGGGTGTGGAGCCTGACTTGGGCCTCGATCTCATGACCCCAAGATCATAACCTGAGCCAAATCAAGAGTTGGATGCCCAACCGACTGACCCACCCAGGTGCCCCTTGCTTTAGGCTTTTTAAAAAGAGGTGGATCCTGACTTGGTGGGAGTACTGCAAATAAATAGGCAGACAGATAAATAGGAGAGGGAGAGGGGAAGAAAGAGAAGGATAAAGAAAGAAGGAGGGAGGGAGGAAAGAAGGAAGAACTGTTGAAACTGGCCAGATGGGGTGGGTCTTAGTGGACCTGGGAGCAAGAAAATTGGTTTGGAAGTTTTCCTGGGGTCTGTACCTACTTGAAGAAGACTTGGGAGTGTCCAGACAAATTAAGACCTTGGAAAAACCTACTTCTTGATAGATTGAACTCTAGGTGGCTTTGCAACCAACCAGTTGATTAACTCCATAGCCACTACCGAGTCACACTTGGAGTTGGCCAGTCTTGCGCAGTTCCAAAGTCAGAGCTATGTGGAATAAAAGGAGATAACACTGAGTTTCTATTTTCTAAGTACTCAAAATATAAAACAAGAGGTGCAAATGTCTATTAAAGAACTTTCTAAAAATAAATACTTTGGACCTCTGGTGAGTGCTTTGATAAGATTTAAAAAATGCAGGATGCCTGGCTGGCTCAGGTGATAGAGCATGTGATACTTCATCTTGGGGTCATGAGTTCGAGCCCCATAATGGGCATAGAGCTTACTTAGAAATTAAAAAAAAAAAAAATACTGTGGGAGGGACATTAATACCTCCGAAAAGTTCAGAGCCCAGTGAAGACTGGGTAATTTATTTCTTTTGTTTGTTGTTAGAACACACTGCTTTGTTGTCTTACATAGTAACTAGAATGATGATTACTTCTACTTGGGAATTTAACACTGTGTGAGGCCCTATACTACACACTCTGTTATATTACAGTATCAATTTCTCACTACAACTTGCAGAATAAGTATTGATCCCATTTTGCAGGTGAGGAAATAGGTTCAGAGATGAAGTCATTTGCCCAAGCTCACATTAACTGATAAGTAAGGGAGCCAGGGTGCAAAGCTAGGTTTCCCTCAGAATCTAAAGCCTTAATTTTTTTCACTGATCCATCTGCCTTTACTTTTTATTGATACCTTGAAGTCAGCAGTAAACTTAGCATGTCCTTTATCTCATTTGGTAGCTTGAATTGTGTAGGATGGGTATAAGTATACTCATTTTACAGAGGAGGGAACTGTGATGTAGATAAATTAAGGACTGGTAAATGGTAGAGCCAGGACTTGGACTTAATCCTTCTGATCTAAAGTCCATTATTCCATCCCTTTTATAGTACTTCTCTGTCTACTGTCATTCATGTGAACATATGCAGTCTTGCCCTTGAAGAATGTAAAGTTTTCATGGGATTCTAATTGTGCTATAAAAGGGCACACGTGTAGACTTGCAAGTAATTTTTTAAAAAACATCCTGGAAAAATACGGACATATTTTAGAGAAGGGGTGGGTATTCATTAGCCTCATATCCAACTGGGAAAATCTGCCACAAAACAGCTCACATCTGTTTGCTCTTCTGTTCTCCCTTTCATAGTAAGGGGTAGTTGTAAATTTTATTCTTTATTCTCTTTAGATCTGGAATTCTATGACAGGGGAACTAGTGCATATCTATGATGAGCACTCAGAGCAAGTCAACTGCTGCCACTTTACCAACAACAGTCATTACCTTCTCTTAGCCACTGCATCAAGTGACTGCTTCCTCAAAGTAAGTGTGGATAATGAGAATTGTGTAAACAAATTTGATAGATGCATCAGAACATCTTTTTCGATTTTCTCTTGTATTAATCAGGGCTCTTTTGGTTGTAGTGATAGGAACTTCCATACTAGCTTAAGCCAAAAAAAAAAAGAAATTATTAGTTCATGTAACTGAAAGGTCTAGGGGGAGCATGGCTTTAGGCATAACTGATTCCAGATGCTTAAATTATATTCTTGGAGCCTAATCTCCTCTCCATCTTTAGGCTCTGTTTCTCTCTTTGTTGGTTCAGGCATGTTCTTTCTGTGTGGCAGGAAATATGGCTGTTCTCACTTACAGGCTTACATGGGTCTTATAGCTATAGTCACAGAGGAGGAGAAACTTACTTTTTCCCAGGTCCCATAGATTTAATTTTAAAGAAGACTATTTGAACTGGTTTGGCTTATATGCTCATTGTTAAATAACCCTAGTGGGCCGGTAGGATGGAATCCTTGAATTGGTCAAAGATTACAAATTTATCCATGTAGAAATGGGACAAATGAGGTGAGGTCAGCTCTACTTGAATTATAGGTGGGGCTTGATTCAGAAGAGAGGTTCTGTTATTAGAAGGAGGAAGGAAAAAAAAGGTGCTGATAGGAAAAAAAAAAAAGAAACTAAAACCAAAAACAGATATGCATTTCATATATGTTTGATAATGCTTTGTAGTTACAAATTATAAAAGATTATATCTTTTTCTTCTCTGAAGTGGCATATTGAAGATAGCTAGATCAAATTCTCGGGGGTTCCAGAAGGATTCACTAACTTCCTTTGGATTGTTTTTTGGTTTGGTTTCTGCCCTGTCTTTTTTAATGTCACACCATCTTTGCAAAGGGACATTATATTTTTGGGAGGGTTGGGCAAACCATTTCAGTTTGAAAAACCTCATAGACTCTGTGTTTGACATTTAAGTACAGTATTTTAAAAAACTTTAGAAAATATTGAAAATTGTCCTCCCTTTCCCCTTCAATTCAGGAAGCTGAAACTTTATCTTTTTTTTTTTTTTTCCTCCAAAAGAAAACTTACAGAGAAGCTCAGTGTGTAAGAGATAAAGCCCATTGCTCTGGTTGAAGTGGGGTGTGGTCTTGGATTTTTTTTTTTTTTAAGACTTTATTTATTTATTTGAAAGAAAGAGTGTGTGCGAGTGTGTGTGCATGCGTGGGGGAGTTGGGGGTGAACAGAGGGAGAGGGAGAAGCAGGCTCAGCCGCTGAGCGAGAAGCCTGATGCGGGGTTCTATCCCAGGACCCTGAGATCATGACCTGAGCATATGTCAGACACTCAACTGACAAAGCCACCCAAGTGCCCCTAAGCTTGCTTTTGTACACTCGCTTGTTCCCTCTCTTATTTCCTCCTAGTAGCCCCTTTCAGACATGTTTCTGGAATCCCTAGAAGCCTGCATAGCCCAATTTGAAAACACTGGATTGGTTTAAAATAACAGACTAATGTAGTCTTATAATCATAGCTCATTTTCCTCAGATATGCTTTACCTTATTGAATAAATCCATCTCTAAAAAACTAAGACTTCTGTATTATTTATGATTAATTTTCGATGTTTCTTATTAACATTTTGTAGGGTGAAGAAATTTATGTTTCCTCATTTTAATTACAGACAAAAAGCTCTAGGATGTGAGAGCTAAGAGAGATCTATGGGTTCTATTGGTTAGTCAACAATTTTAATTAAGGACAAGTTTTACTTTAAGATCTGCCATACCACACCTGTATTACCACGTGGACAATTAGAACTCACTTCTTGTGACTCTTGAGCTGAGAGAAGGCAATGAAAATATGTAAATCTGAAGCTGCCCCATGTGACTTGCCGTATCTGAAAAATTGGATTTACCTGGAACTAGGATAAAGAAGTCTAGGTTGGAGGTGGACATGAAGAACAGGACTTACCTCACTGGTCATTTCCAAAGGATTTTTGTCAATATTAATTTTGGGGATGGATGATTTCTTCTTCCATGTTTAATATAGTTAGCATAAATCCCCAGAGAGGATTATAGCCCTTTTTATTTATATTTTATTCACTTTTCAAACATACCTAAAAGGAGAGAATACAATAATAAAAGCTTGTGGTATCCGTTGTCTAGCTCTCACTATTACTAATATTTTGCCAATCTTATTTTATTCTTCATCCTCCCCCCCCCTTTTTTTTTTGGCATATTTGAGGTCTTAAACCGAAGTACCATGCCATTGTCACACCTAACATAATAATAGTTTTGTGATCTGTCTAGTCCATGTTCACTTTTCCCCATTGTTCTTTTTTTTTAAGTTTGTTTATTTTTAGTAATCTCTATACCCAACGTGGGGCTTGAACTCACAATCCCAAGATCGAGTCACACACTCCTCTGATTGACCCATCTAGGTGCCCTTCCCCATCATTCTTAAAAAAATATATATCTCTTTTTTTTAAAGACTTTTATTTATTTGAGAGAGAGAGTGAGAGCACAAGCAGGGGCAGGGCAGAGGGTGAGGGAGAACCAGTCTCCCCACTGAGCAGAGAGCCTGATGTAGGGCTCAATCCCAGGACCCTGATCACGACCTGAGCCAAAGGCAGATGCTTAACTGACTGAGTCCCCAAATGCCCCCCCAAAACCATATCTTTCTGCCATAAATTTGTTGGAATCAATACAAATTTCAGGTGACATTTAGTTGTTATGTCTTGTAAATCTCTTTTATTCTATAGAAGTTCTCCTTTCCCTCTGCCTCTTTTGATTACTTAGAGAAATTGAGTCATTTGTCCTGTGGATTCTGGATTTGGTTGGTTGCTTCCTAGAGGTGTTAACTTGCTCTTCAAGCCTCTTATATTTCCTGTCAAATGTATTTATATCTATCTTTGCTATCTTCGTATTTTTCAAGTCATTATTTAGAGCATTAATAGATTTTAGCCTAATAAGTAGAGTCAGGATTTGCATTGGGAAACCTTAGAAATGACCATTTGGGTAACCCAGCAACTAAAAAATTTGGTAGCATTTTATGTATTACTTATTAGAGAGCTGAATAAAATAATAACGATTCCAAACTACTTTGTTAAAATAAGCAGTAATTATTTAGTTACTTAGTGCTCAGACTAAAAGCCTAGGTAAGCTTTTGGTCCCTTAACAGATTTAGGTGCTGATCTAAGGGCTGTCCCATTACTTGGTAATCACAAGTTTACCTTTGTGTTTGACACCTTTGCATTACTATGAGTTGAACATTTTTCTGTAATTGAAAAAGCTTAAATGGGAGGGAAGGAACGTTATGGGATTTCTAACTTTTCCTTATTCAGTACTAGTTTTTTAGTTATCTTTTTCTTTCTTAAATAGCTCTGGGATTTGAATCAAAAAGAATGTCGAAATACCATGTTTGGCCACACAAATTCAGTCAATCATTGCAGATTTTCACCAGATGATAAGCTTTTGGCTAGTTGTTCAGCTGATGGAACATTAAAGGTACGCTTTTGTTTATTATTAAAATTGGTTGTAATTTTGTGGTTTTATGATTTGGTTATAGAAATAGGGTTTTCTTTTTCTCATTTCTACAGGAAGAGCTTTTTCTTTCAACTTCCAGGAGCACATTTAATATAACTGTAATTGATTGTTATAATGATTATGAATGGTTTACTGCCTTATGGTTTAAAGTTCATATATTTTGAATTCTTAATTTTTAAGTGTGTATTTATGGCTTCATAAAATTTTGAGGTCTGTGGGGTGAACTTTGTAAAGGCCCTACTTTTATTTTATGTTATTTTATTTTACTTGTAAAGACCATTTATTTTATATTTTCCTGTTCTTCAGAAGTCCTATGCAGGAAAAATTCAGAACTAGGGAAAAAAGTATATTCAGCCTCCTGAAATTTGTAGTCCTAAAAAAATGAAATTCTTTAAATTTTCACCTTCTCAGATAAGATCCTAATCCCACTTTCTTTATTGTTCCTGTCTCTGCCATCATTCTAGTCTCCTCTTCATTGATTCTCCTTTCTTTCTTTGGTCTTAAGTCCAATCCATCTTTGACCTAGTCTTTCGGTCTACCTTTTCCCCTCTCATTCTGTAGTATTTACTGTGGTTCATGCTGTCATCTCTTTATATTTGATAGCAGCTTTCTAAGATGTGTTCTCCATCTCTCCTAATCTTGGTACAGAACTGCTAGAGTAACTATCTCTATTTTCATCTTGCCACCTTCAGTTGGGACACAAAAGTACCACATTATAAATCGTGATAAACCCAGGCTCATCAGGTGCAGCTGTTTATAAGGCTTTTTACCTTCCATCATTCTGCTACCTCTGTTCCTGTCCAGTTTGTTTCTTCTAGCCCCCTTAACACTAATTGTTCTGGGCAAGATAATTTGGTAGCTAATGTCAAGCTACTGTTCCTATATATATTTCATTAGTCTTTATTGGGATTTTTGGCCTCCAATTCACTTGCCCATATTTTTTTAACGACCCTTAAACCTTTATGCAAAGCCTTCTTCAGAAAGTGTCCTCTTATCACATCCCTCTATCTGGTTCTGGGTACATCCATCCATCTCTATCTATATATATTGATAGAAACTGTTCAGTTTATCTTCTCACTTCCACTTGTAAATGTGTTGTGCTGTTCAGTTCAGTCATTTTCATATGTCTTCTTTTCTTTGATAGGATTGAATATAGATTTATGATCTGCGGAGAGCTTGCATCTTCTTGTACTCTATTAAGTTCATACTATAGAATTGTACTCAAAACATGCACTCAATACGTTTTCTTGACATATATTTTTTCCAGGGAAATACTTGAACCCTCTCGGGCACTATTTTGTTTGTTAGACCCACTGGAGAAGGAGGTTTGTTAATGTTGATAGGAACTCCTCAGTCACAGGAAGGTGAAGTCTCTTGATGCTGATCCTCTGGTTGAATCTTTGATCTCTCTTTGCTGACTGAAGAGAACTCGTTTTTGTATAAATTACTTCAGGGCATCTAGGAGCCCTTTCTGGGTAGAATTCTACTTTAAAGAATTTTCTGGCTGTCAGTAGATGTTGGGAGCATTCTTAGGTAGAATATTCAGGTAAATAGATTTTGACTTCTATGACATGTTATCTACAAATACTAAATACCCGTCTCTTCCTTTAGGACAATCCATACCAGAGGAGGCTTTTCAGAATGCACTTGGACAGGTTAAGACAACCCTTTTCTGAGAGAATCTTTCAGTTATATGAGCCTGTTATTTCTTGTTTTCTGTTAAGTGAATCACTTCAGAAGAAGACATTTTATATCTCAAGTCAAGTTTTTCCATCTTATCACTGTTGCTAATTCCAAGTTCTGGGAATATTTCATTTTCCTTAGCACTATTCTGTTATTATTAGGTTGTTTAATGTTCAAGACATTTGTGAAACCAGACTATTTATCTGTTTTATAAATTTAAGGTGTGTAGCTCAACTTGCCTTCTTTGCTGCCAAGTTCTGGTCCGTTCATTCCTAATTGATTTGCTGTATCCATCATAGTTCCAATTCCAGACTTCTGCTGTTGTTCTTAAGCCCCCAATCTGGTCACTGCATCCTTTGCATTCTCTGGAGATTACCTTACCTCATTCCTATCTATTCAGAGGGTTGACACCACCCATTAAGAGTTCTCCTCCATAAGTCTCCTCAAAGATTGCCATAAAAGTCCCAACTCCCTTTCTTTTTTTCTCATCTCAGTTCCCAGAAAGTTCTCTACTTATGCCTGCTGCTCCTTTTTTTCTTCTTCCCCTGCACACTTTGCTTCACTGATTATTTTTTCTTTCTTTTTGTATCTTTAGCTTTTCTTCTCTTTGGGATCCTTTCCCACAGCCTACACATGTTCTTGGGCCTTTCTAAAACCAAAAAGTGAAAAACCTTTGATTCTTCATGGGTTAGGTTATCCCCTGAAATAGTCATTCTGTTTTTCCCTTTATTGGTAGACTTCTTTTTTTTTTTTTTTTTTTTAAAGATTTTATTTATTTATTTGACACAGAGAGAGACAGCTAGCGAGAGAGGGAACACAAGCAGGGGAGCGGGAGAGGAAGAAGCAGGCTCCCAGCAGAAGAGCCTGATGTGGGGCTCAATCCCAGAACGCTGGGATCACGCCCTGAGCCGAAGGCAGACGCTTAACAACTGCGCCACCCAGGCGCCCCTATTGGTAGACTTCTTAAGCCACCTGTACTTGCTTCCATTTCCTCACTATTCACTCAGTATTTAAAACTTGTTAAGCCTGGCCCCATCTTTCTTGTATTTCCTTGAAGCATGCAAAATCCAGTTTTATTTTCAGTCTCCATTCTTTTTGTTGTAAAGGTTAATGCTCTTTGGATTAGTGTGACATCTGATATTTTTCTTTATCCAAGACTTACTCTTTTAGTTGTATTGCCAGTATTCACTTCTTCCCCCATCAACCAACTATATTTCCTTTTTGAAACTCTCCTCTTCTGCCATCAGTGTTTTCTACTTTTTCCTTTTATCTCTCTGACCCCTTCTTTATCTTTTTTACCTGCCCACTAAATATAGCTGTTCCTCAAGCATCTAACCTTGAATACCAGCTTCATTACCTTTCTTTCATCCTGGTTCATCAGTCCCATGGCTTGAACTCTCATCTCTTCTGTGAGTGACTTTCAGCTGTGTTACCTCCAGCCCTCATTTCTCTTGTGTGCTTGGGTCCTGCATCTCTAACCATCTGCTAGTCGTTTTCACTTAGATAATACACTGTGCCTCAAACTTACCGTGCTCCACACTGAACATATTATATTCTTCCCAAACTTGACCCCCTTTTGTGGTTCCTGTATGTTTTGTGATTTTGATTAGATCAACATCCAGGATTTATATCATTGTAACTGGTCACAGTTGAGTCATGTAGTATGAGTTTTTTCCTTTCTGATACAGCTTGTTTTTCCTTGGGATAAAATGTGTTGTACGTTTAACATTGTAATTTTTTTTAACACATTATGCTTATTTTTCTAATGTGCTTGTCACTAATTCACCTTCAAATTATCCCTTGTCTAAATTGCTTAAGTTATTCAAACTTATCAGGTGTTTGATAAATTTTCTCTTCTTGGAAATAACTTTCTTGGAGGGTTCTGGGTCTTGCTCCATTCTGATTGGTGAAACTACTTCAGCATCCAGCTGCCATCTTGGGATCTCCCTTTATTATCCTGGTGATTCCTTTTGCTTTTCTCTTGACTTGAAACCCTGTTTCTTAGATTTCTTGTCTTCTTTCTTGGTTTGTTCTTAAAGACCTTCTCTTTATCCCCAGTATTTTTTCTTCTTAAAAATTTCATGATAGTGTGCCTTGGTGTGGGTTTGTCTTCATTTATTGTGCTTGGCACTTGGTGCCTGCTTGCCTGGCTGCCTGGCTGCCTTCCGTTCCTTTCCTGTCCTTTCTCCCCTCCCTTCCTTTCCTCCCTCCCTCCCTCCCTTCCTTCCCTTTGTCTCTCTTTCTCTCTTTTTCTTTCTTTCTTAAATATTTATTTGAGACAGAGTGAGTGAGAGGGAGAGAGAATCTGAAGCTAACTCTGCACTGAGCACAGAGCCTGACTTGGGGCTTGATCCCCCAGCTTCAAGACCATGACCTGAGCCAAAACCAAGTGATACATATTCAATAGAAACTGTACTTCAAATTTTGAATTTTAATCTTCCTCCTGGATAGTGATATGCAGTATGAGCCTCCTTTGTGATGCTGGGTAGTGACCGTGAGCTGTAGCTTCCAGTCAGCCATGCAGTCAGGACGGCGAACAACCGATACACTTGCAACCTGCCTGTATCTATAGTACAATTCTGTCTTTCGCTTTTTGTACAGTATTTTATAAATTACATGAGATATTCAACACTTTGTTATCAAATAGGCTTTGTTAGATGATCTTTCCCAGCTGTAAGCTAATGTAAGTGTTCTGAACATGTTTAAAGTAGGCAAAGCTAAGCTATGCTGTTCAGTAGGTTCCATTATTAAATGCATTTTCAACTTACGGTGGGTTTATTGGGATGTAACCCTATAGTAAGTTGAGGAAGATCTGTATATGTATTAGATATATATCCTGCTCATATTTAAGAGTGCAGCACCAAAAAGCTGATAGGGAATTGTGAGCTTGCTGATTGTGAGTTTCTCTGTACGGTTATCTGCCTGCCATTTTTGATGGTAAACTCCTAACGTCATACTCCTTAGATCTTTTTGTCTTGATCTTGTTGGATATTCAGAGAAAAGTCTTCCGTTTCCTGCCTATAGGGTGTAAGTCTGGTTGGCAAGTTTAGTCTTTGGTCTTCTACCTGTAGGGTGTAAGTCTGGTTGGGAAGAAGATGTTTAGGTAGAGATCTCAACATTTGGGATATAGACTCTCTCTCAATTTCCCTATTTTCAGAATGGTGACCCTGCTCTCAACTGTGCCAGGTATAGAAAAACCCTCTACTCTTCAGCTAGAGTGGGGATACAGTGACTTGGATTGCATAGGTGGGGAGGGGATTTCAAGGGACTTGTAGTGATTCCCCACCCTTATCAGAGGGTACCTGGTGCAATAGTTCCTCAGCCTTTTAGGAATTTTATGGTATGAATTGGGCTGCTTCTTGGCTTTCCCCATGGTGGACTCAGGATGTAGTTTTTAGGAGTCTCCTTATTGTTTGTCTTTCTGCTTTTTTTTTTTTAGCCTTTACAGTTTTGTTGTTGTTATCTCTTCTTCCTTTCTCCTTTGCCTTATGAACTACGCCTACAGAGAAAAATTCTCTTTACCATTGGTTTTACATGGATTTTGGGAGGGTATGAAGATAAATGTATGTGTTCTATCTGCATCTTGAGCCTGAACCCTATTTCCTTCAGTAACACTGTTGTTTCTACTCACCTGTGCTTGAAACATGAGAAGAATCTGTCTTTTCACTTAAAATGTATTTTTTGATTATTTATTAAATACTTTGTGCTAGACACTGGCATTTGGGTTTTAAATACTAAAACAAAACAAAACACCAAACAATTAATTCCTAATAATTGTTCAGAATCCAGTTGGAGACCGAGGTAAGGGAATAGACAAGCGATGGAAATAGTAAAAGGGTGCTCTGAGAACAGGTGAGGGCGTGTCCAGGATGTGTTCAGGCACCTGATGCTGCACCCAGACTGCAGCCTGTTCTCCCTTTTCATTGTCTTTGCTTTCCCCTTTGTACTTTAGTTTATTAAGCTGACCCTTTAGCCTAGAATCTAGGCCATGGAGTGTTCCTTTTGTTTTTCTAGTGTCGAAATTCTGTCCATCCTACGTTGGTCTACAGTAGGCTGATCTTCAGGGTGTCCTCCTCTGCAACAACTGTTCTCTCAAGCCCACAGCTTGGGTCTAACATTCCCACTGGGCTGTATCTTTTCCTCTCAAATGACACATTTGATGTACCTTGTCTTAGAGTCACTTACGGGCTTGTCTTACCTCCTTTATTGACCTGTAAACCCTTTGAGAGAGCTATCTATACCTGATTTATTTATTTATAGAATAGTGGTTAATGTGTTCATGATGATAAACCTTTGCTGTGTCCCTTCAAATCAAATTAAGACTTCTCCAAACTTAAAAGAAAGAAATGTTAAAAGTCTTCAGGGACAGGATTTTGACTTCATGTGTATCAAAATGTGATTGTAGAGCACAGAGCACTAGCAGCGGGGGAGAGACATTATTGCACTCTTGGTGAGAACTGCCGTATTTGTGGGCGCTTTCCCACAGCGCTGTTAAGCCAGTATCGTTAGCTGGTTCATGCTGATACAGTGACAGGTAGTAAGCAGAGGTCCTGCAAAATGATGTTGGATAACAGCATTTCAAGGTCAAAGTCTTCTAAAGCTTTTGCCTTCTGAGAGGATCAAGAACTGTAAAATTATTTCCTGTCCCAAATGGCTCTGTAATCTTCTAAGCATTTTGCAGGGTATCATGTTGATCAGCATGTGTTTTTCAGGCCCTGTTGATAAACCATTTCAAAATGTGAGTTTTATTTAAAAATTGCCATTTAAACACACAAGGGCCAGGGTGCACATGGGCCCTTGATATAGTGTAGTGACTTACTCAAAATCAAATGCTGGTATTTACTTGGTCCCTTGATACGTGGAATTTCACCACTCATTGGATAGGAGCTGAAGTCAGGTCCAGATGCAGAATGCAGTTTAGACAGATTTAATGAAATTGGCTTATGTTAGTTTTTTTTTTTTCTTTTTAGGCAGTGGTTTCTTTGTTTTTTATATTAAGAGGGAAACAGTATGATTTCTCATATATCCTAGTTGATGTTACTGAAGCTTCTGGCTTTTATATGGAGGGTTTTTGTTTTTTGTTTTTTCTCTCTAAGTATCAAGAAAGGCTATTTTAGTACCTGATGTCTCTTGCTTCATCCAATTTTGTTGCAAGGGGAAAGGTTTTGGTATTGGCTATATTCCTTAGTGTATATCATACGTCTCTAAACTTGAGAGAGATTTAAAAATGTGCCTGGTCAGACAAATCTGGTTTTACCTTGGAGCTGTGCTTTGGAAGCTGAGTTAAAGCCTCAGAAACAGCTTTTTTTTCTTTTTCCTTTTTTTTTTTTTTTTGTCCTTGCCCTTGGCCAACCCTTGGTCTGGGCATGGCAGCCGTTATCACTCTGTGAAGCTGGGTTGCTGCTCAAGGCCCAGGGGAGTGAAGATGGGTCTTCTTGAAGGCCTTTTTCTTTTGTGCTGTTCAGGTGGCTCTGCTAGTCAGTGAGGTTTAGAGTCTTTTGTATCCTACTTCTCAGGGTCCAGTTTTCGAGCTCCGTCTGGCCCCGCCAAACACACAAGGTGTCTTGCTTCCTTTCAGCATATTCTTTATTTTCTGTTTTCAGGGACTTCCTTATGTTCCTGGGTGCTCTGCTGGGTTTCTAACTTGGTTTGAACTGGGCCGTGTGTGGTGTCCAGGCTGTGCATGAAGTGGATGGGAACTTCATGCCTGGCACAGCAGAGGGCAGCAGTGGCCAGTTGTGCGTCTCCTCTTGCCTTTCTTCTACTCTCATCCTTACTGTCAACACCTAATCTGTAGCCTCCTCCACAGCATGCAAGGAATTTTTAACATTTTATTTAGTTTTACATTCTGCATTTTGCATTTCAAGCAGTGCTTCTAGTTTTTTTTTTTGTTTTTGTTTTTTTCTTTTTAAGAAGGTGCTGAATGAAGCTGGAGTACTTAATTTTTAAAGTCATGCATAAGAAAACAATTCATTAGAAAAAGTGAATATTTGCATTTGATCCAGGTAGAATTCTAGAGGTGTGATTTGAGATTTAAACAAACTTAAACAGTTTTTTTATTTTTGTAATCTGAAGCTTTGGGATGTGAAATCAGCAAATGAGAGGAAAAGCATTAATGTGAAGCAGTTCTTCCTAAATTCAGAGGAGCCTCAAGAGGATATGGAAGTGATAGTGAAATGTTGTTCATGGTCTGCTGATGGTGCTAGGATAATGGTGGCAGCAAAAAATAAAATCTTTGTAAGTATCAGTATTTTAACAAGCCAAAATTAGCCTGATTTAAAGAAAATGAAAATGTCAGCTGATTTTTTGCGTTGTACACTGTTTATTGATATAATGAAAGTATAGCTATATGATTTTGGGCAGTCTCCCTAACTTCATAGTTCTCAGAACTGTGTTTCAGGGGATGTCAATAGGCTTTGTGAGGAAAGGTCTCCATGGTCACACAGGTTTGGGAAACATTATGTGTTGTTTTCCCCCGTTAGAGTCACTCAGTATATACCAACATGTAAGGCCTCCAGAAGTTCTGTAATACAGAAATAATTTATGTTGGTTAGTCCAGTGTTTCTCAAGTTTATTGAAAACATGGAATATTTTCTGCAATTTTTTTTTTTTACAATTTTAAATACATCGGTTTAGATGATTTTCAAAGTGTTTTCTTTCTTTCTTTTTTTTTTTTTTTAAAGATTTTATTTATTCAACAGAGATAGAGACAGCCAGCGAGAGAGGGAACACAAGCAGGGGGAGTGGGAGAGGAAGAAGCAGGCTCATAGCGGAGGAGCCTGATGTGGGGCTCAATCCCATAACGCCGGGATCACGCCCTGAGCCGAAGGCAGGCGCTTAACTGCTGTGCCACCCAGGCGCCCCTCAAAGTGCTTTCTTACCCCTAAAATTTATCAGGATTTGGTGACTGTGATAGAAATATTTGTTAACAACTGAAGAATATTGTGAGACTTTTGTAATGTAAATGAGGACAATATGTAGAAATAGTGAATGACAAAATGCTTTCCTTTTTTTTTTCCAAATGTAATAATTGCTTACATTTGTAGTATTCAGAGTGCTCTCACATATTATTTCTTTTAATATAACTATCCAAGGGACACAGCAGATAATGAGGCAGTTGAGGTTCAGAGCAGCCAAATAATTTGTCCCACGTTATACCATGGATTTGGAAAGGTAGGTATTCTGATTTATGACTCCGTGACGTTTTATTCAAATAGTAATTTTCAAAGACTTGAATAAGAGATATTACAGTTTTATTTTATTTTCAGCTTTATTGAGGTACAAATAAAATTTTAAGTTGTTTAAAGTATACATCGTGATGAATTATTATTTGTATGTATTGTGAAAGGATTCCTCCCACATGGAGTTAAATAATACATCTATCACCTCACATACTTATTTATTTATTTATTTTTGGTGAGAACATTTAATTTCTGCTTTCTTAATTTCACTTATACAATACAGTATGATCAACTATAGTCACCATGTTATACGTCAGATCCTCAGACCTCATTCATCTTCTAACTAAAAGTTCCTGTCCTTTTACCAGCCTCTTCTATTCTCCACACCTGAAATAGTACAATTTTATTTATTTATTTATTTATTTTACTGTGAATGTTTTATTTAATCTTTTTTTTTTTTTTTTTTTTTTTTTTTACTGAAACTCTGGGAACTCAAAGTTGACATCCTTGCCCATGAGCCTCTTATGGACACCAGAGAAGTTTCATCCTTATGCTCCACATTGTTCTGCTGTGCTTTACCCAAATGAACTTTTATGTGCCAGCTGCCATCCAGTTTCACACGGATTCTCTTGCCCACAATTTTGCTTGGCAAAACCAAGTCCTCCAGGATTGTGTCATGCAATGGCTGTCATGGTGTGGCTCCTGGGGCACTTTACTTAATTTTTGTATGGCTTTTTCAAGTTGGCTTAGGTAGAGTTCTCCTCTGAGCAATAAAGACAATGGGCTTCCCACTCAACTTTTTCTCCAATTCATGGACTAGGATTTCCTGGGAAAAATTTCAGTAGAGAAAGGGGAACAAAGATGGTAATAGCTCTCTGACCACCACCCACTTCAGTTTCCTTGGTTGCTGTTATATTCAGCTCCTGGAGCTGGGCTTTGAGGTCTGAGTTCATCTCCAGCTCAAGGAGAGCCTGGGAGATGCTGGACTCAAACTCATCTGGCTTCTTGCCATTGGGCTTCACTATCTTTGTGCTTGAACAGAAAATGGCCTTCTCCTTGGTGAGAGCACTGACTGAGGAAGAGGCCTAAGTCTCTTGAGAGCTCCTCAAATCCCCCGAGATAGTGTGTGTGAGTATGTATGTGTGTGTATGTATATATATATATATTATGTGTGTGTATATATATACATATGTGTATATATATGCGTGTGTGTATATATATGTATGTGTATGTATTTATATATATATATATTTAAAGTAGTCTCCATGCCTAGCGTGAAGCATGGTGCCCAATGCATTGCTTGAACTCACGACCCTGAGATCATGACCCGAGCTGAGATCAAGTCATCCACTTAATCAACTGGGCCACCTGATAGTACAATTTTAAAGAACACAATTGAAATACACCACATAATTATATAAATACTCCCTGAGGAGCTCTTTATATTATTATTGATATAGTTGCTGTGACCCTTTGATCTTGGGTGCTTATGGTTTATATATTTAGCACAAAATTAAAAATATCTCCTTTTGTCTTAAGTTAAAATTTGTAGGAACATAAAAGGAATCATTGCATTTATAAGATTTGAAGATTAAATTTTTTTTGTTGTAAAATGTATCTATGTAAAATTAGCCATTTTAACTATTTTTTTTAAAAGAGAGGGACTTTTTTTTTTTTTTTAAAGATTTTATTTATTTATTTGTCAGAGAGCACAAGCAGGGGAAGCAGCATGCAGAGCAGGCAGAGGGAGAAGCAGGCTCCCTGCTGAGCAAGAAGCCCAATGTGGGACTCGATCCCAGGACCCTGGGATCATGACCTGAGCTGAAGGCTGACGCTTAATCGACTAAGCCACCTGGGCATCCTGGCATTTTAACTATTTTAAAATGTATAATTCAGTGATATTAATGATATTCATGATGCTGTGCAGCTATCAACACTATTTTCAAAACTTTTTCATCACTGCCAGCAGATACTCTGTAACCAAAAACTAATAACTACCCATTCCTCTCTGCCTCTAGCCCCTGGTAACCTTTATTTTTTTATTGTTTCTTTATTTATTACAAAAAAGATTATTTATTTGAGCAAAAGAGACAGCATAAGCAGGGTTGGGGAGGGGCAGAGGGAGAGGGAGAAGCAGGCTCTTCACTGAGCAGGGAGCCAGACGTGGGGCTTGATACCAGGACCCTGAGATCATGACCTGAGCTGAAGGCAGACACTTAACTGACTGAGCCACCCAGGCTCCACTGCCCCCCCCATAACCTTTAATCTATGAATTTGTCTATTCTAGATATTTCATATAAGTGGAATCATATAATATTGGTCCTTTTGTATCTGGCTTGTTTCATTTAGCATAATATTTTTAAGGTTCATACATGTTGTGGCATGTACAAAACTTCATTCCTTTTTATGGCTGAATAATATCCCATTATATGGATATACCACATTTTGTTTATGCATTCATCTGTTGATGGACACTTGGGTGTTTTCACCTTTTGGCTGTTGTGAATAATGATACAGTGATCATGGTGTACAGGAATCTGTTTGAGCCCCTGCTTTCAAATCTTCTGTATCCACACCAAGCAGTAGAATTGTTGCATCATATGGTAATTCTAAATGCAACTTTTTTGAAAAGCTGTATCATTTTATATTCCCACTAGTAGTGTACAGGAGTTCCACTTTCTCCTTGCCAGCACTTGTTATTTTCCATTTTTCAAAACATTACAACCATCTTATTAGGTGAAAGTGGTATCTCGTGGTTTGATTTACATTTGAGTTTGATCATTTTAAAAGATCTTTTCCACTGAGATAGGAAAACAGCTTTATATTACATGAAATGCCTCTTTGTTTGAAAAATCTTGACTGGGTCTTTATTTTATCTGCTAAAATAAAGCTACCCTAAAATCACTCTTAACTGCATGTCGATCCCAATTTTTTACTCTTTGGTCTCTCCATTCTCCTCTTATTTCTTTTGAACTCCTTTCTCTTAGCCTACTCTGATTGTTAGGTCTTTACTTCTTAACACCCAATAATTAAAACAGCTGCCTATTCCATACTTGCTAATTTCCTCTGTCATTCTCCACCATTAATTTTTAAGAATGACCTGTCCTGGGAGGCATTTTAAGTATGGCTTCCTGTCTTTTGTTCTTGGCCTCTGATGCTGTGCTGCTTATATCTGTGCATGCTTGAAGGGCTGTGCATTCACTAAACATATTCATGGCTCCTACTGGAAGCTTTTTTTTTCCCCCCTGGACTATGCCTTGGTCTTAAATCACAATACTATATATTGGTATAAATGTTTTTAATCATTTGGCAAAAACTTCAGAAGGATATATTCAACATTTAAAAATCTTTCAAAAGTTGAAATGAAGCTTGCATTATTCAAAAATAGCTTTTTTTGGTTCAGAATGGGAAAATGATCATAATGGAGTAATTTGATAGCTCTGAAGAGAAATAGAAATAGTTGAGCTAATTTCATTTTAGCAAGACTCTGTTCTATATTATTTTGATCATCTTCATTTATGAATATCCATTTTCCTCTTTTGAATAAACAAGCATTCAGGAGAACCGTTCTGTATGTTAATTTGGCTAGTCCATTCATTTATTCACAAAGGTTTTATTTCTCCCTAGGCCAGCTTGAGAGATTATCTGTGATAAATTTTTCTGTATAGGAAACATGTTTCAAGATGAGCAGTATTTTAAAAGTATGTGTGTATTGATTTATATCTTATTTATGACTGTCAATAGTTATGCCAGTTATCAGTAATTGTATTTTTTCAGGACTTAAAAATTTAGATTCATTTTGAGTATAGCTTATTTTTAAAAGTGTTTTATTTCATAGATACCTATTTTATGTTGACAGCTTTTTGACATTCATACCAGTGGCTTATTGGCAGAAATCCATACAGTCCATCATGGCACCATCCAGTATTGTGACTTCTCCCTGCAAAATCATTTGGCAGTGGTGGCTTTGTCCCAGTGCTGTGTGGAGGTGAGTAGTTCACTTACTCTGTGAAGTTGGGTCTCCAGAGGTACAAGGATGCCAAAGAATGGGCTACTTAAACCATTAACTACTGAGGATGTTTGAGAAATAATAGAGCGTTTTCTTCACAGCATAATGACCTGTAGCTTTAGGATATTAAACTGTATAGCCAGCTTTATTACTTTAGCAGTGATTGAAGATTTGATTTGATAGTATGACAGGGAATGACAGTATCATTCACCAAATATTTATTGAATGGCTAGCGTGTGCCAAGTTCTGGGGAAACGGTGGAATGAACACTGGTTTCCTAGGCAGAAACATGGTATCTCTTAAATAATATGAAAGAAAGGATCTTCTGTAAAAGAAAAGATGAGAGATGAGTCCAGTTCAGATTTCCTAGATCGCTGAGAAGAATAAGACAACACTTCAATTTAGAATTGGTTAACCCTAGGATGTTCATTGGTAAGCACTAATGCGTAAAATGACTCTTATAATAAATTGTTCATATTTGTGATTTTGTACTTATCTGATAGATTTTATATTCAGAGTCTATACCTAACTGGTCCTGGAAGAATTTTACCCAGTGAATGGTTATATTAATTTTTTTCAAAAACAGTGAATTCCTGATTTTTTTTTTTTCCCCAAAGACGGATTAGTTTTTCCAAGCTTTGTTGCTACTTATTCCTTGACTGGGTCTTATCATCAGGTAATTTGAAGTTCTTGTGATGACAGTCCAAGCAGGTGGGTATGGGCCTTTATCTGGAAAATAGAGAAATCCACTTGGTGCACAGGCTCTCTTCAAAGGAAGCTTGACTACTGCAAGCACTTCTTTAGTGTTCTGTGCTTATTTCAGCAATTTTTAGTGAGTTTGACAACTTTGTTCCTTACTGCAAAGCTGTTGGGGGAGAGTTTCTGAGCTGTAGCCCGTCAGCATGGAGATACAGATAAGATGAGAGTGAGTGGGTGTGCTGTGTAATCTCTACTTAATTCCAAGTACAGAAGCAAGTATAGTGCAACTAACACTGAAGAACTTCCCTGCCAAGAATCTACCCATTGGAAGCATAGGCAGTGAGTGTGAACAAACTCCAGTCCTGTTTGAAATGGTGGGAAGAAGTAGGGTGCTGTGGGTGGTGTTCTCTTCAGCGGAGTCCTTGAATTGAAAGATTCAGATGTGGTAGGAGATCTTGCACCTTACCTGTAGATCTTCAAGGTAGATGTGGTTGGAAATTTCCTCTTTCTGGGATTTTGTCAGGATTTTAAGGAGGAGTAGAGGAGCAATTCTTCTTTCAGCCTTTCCTGTCACTTCTAAAATCCCTATCCTCTGCTATTAGAAGCTCCAGGAAACATTGTCTTTTTTCTTAAAATAGGAACCTGATTTTGGGGGCTCTGAGAAATGATGGGGAAGAACAAGAAAGAAAAAGGGAAGAATTTTCAAGGGAGATTTTTTAGTTATGGAACCAGGTTTAGCTCTTTATGGCCTTTAGCTCTTGTATGTCCACAGGAGCTTGGACTCTAGTGATAAGGCAAAGAAAATTTCATACAATTAATTTACAACCATAGAACTCACTGATTGAAAACCACTGGGCATGTGATGAAGTACTTGTTTTGTCCATGCTTGTTCTGAAATTATAAAGTTAGGTCTGTCATTCAGAGTGTAATGAGAAGAACTCAGGCACAAATGGTACTTCATTAGACTGGAATATATTTGAGTAATTTACAGCAGAACTCAGGACAAAATACAGCCAGGGTGGCAGACATTGACAATTCATAATAAGCATGAGTAACAGAAATGTGTACATGTACAATTAGCAGATTCATTTATTGTAGGGTTTTGCCATTAGTTGAGTATTGGATGACAGTGGAAAATAGTCTATTTTTTAGATAAAATGTTTGCATGATTTCAAATCAAAGCTTTTTTAAAAATTTACTTTAATTTTTATTATTTTTTTTAAGATTTTATTTGTCAGAGAGAGAGACAGAGACAGCACAAGCAGGGGGAGCAGTAGGCAGAGGGAGAAGTAGGCTCTCTGGTGAACAGGGAGCCTGATGTGGGACTCGTCCTGGGATCATGACCTGAGACCAATGTAGATGCTTAACGGGCTGAGCCACCCAGGCACCCTTATATATGCTCTTCTGTAGAAATATGTATGCTCTTTGCTTATTTTCTGTAAACAGTATATCCCGGTGACTAGCTATGATCTGGGTGTTTTTACGGTTAGATAATATTCCATTATGTAGTTTATTCCGTCAGTTCCCTGTTGATGGTCATTTGGGTTGTTTCCAATTTTTTTGCTATTAAAAATAAGATGCAGTGAATAATCTTTTGCACAAGTCATTCTGTGTTTTTGCTAGTTTGTTTTTGGCCTATATTCATAGAAGTGAAACTACTGATTTACTTTTGCTATTTTCAGTATTCTTGATATGTTCAAAATGCTTATGAATGTGATTTCCTATATGCTGTGTTTATTCTGTAGTTGTGGAATATGGACTCGTGTTTAAAAGTGGCTGATTGCAGAGGACATTTAAGTTGGGTTCATTGTGTGATGTTTTCTCCTGATGGATCATCATTTTTGACATCTTCTGATGACCAGACAATCAGGGTGAGAAATACTGAGATTTTCATTTTAGGCATTGATGTCTATGTCTAAGAAACTAAGAAATTGATGAGCAGTATTGGGGGAATTAAAACAAGAAACGACTGTATTAATATTTATCCTTGAAAAGTGCTATTACATGGACTATAACAGTCTCATTCATCCCATACATGTTCATTGAGTATTACCATCAGCCAGATGCTAGAGAAATCCAGTGATTAAACTGTGTTTTGATTAATTTAAGTATATTACTAAGTAATATATTGACTTAATTTTTGACTCTTTTCTCCACTTTAAATTTCCATATCTAATTACTTGCCAATTCTAATGGATTCTGCCTTTCCATTTTCTGTCATTTATTTCTACTTTTTTTCTTTTCTTTTTTTTTTAGAGGGAGACAGAGAGAGGTGGGTGCGGGGAGGAGAAGAGGGAGAGGAAGAGAGAGAATCTTAAGCAGCCTCCACGCCCAGTGCAAGCCCATGGCAAGCCCATTGCAGGGCTTGATCTCACAACCCTGAGATCATTCCCTGAGCTGAAATCAAGAGTCAGATGCTTAACCAACTGAGCCACCAGGTGCCCCTGTTTCTACTTTTTCATTTCAAGTTTAGGTGCTCATTACATGTTGCCTCTCTCTCTCTTTTTTTTTTTTTTTAAGATTTTATTATTTTTAAGTAATCTCTACGCCCCACATGGGGATCGAACTCACAACCCTGAGATCCAGAGTCACACACTGTACTGACTGAGCCAGCCAGGCACCCCAACATGTTGCCTTTCTTAATGTATTAGTCTTTGCCATAGTCTTTTCTTTCTTGGTTTTCTACATGCTGCTTTCAAGATATTTTCTTTGTGTACAATACAGTCATGTCATTTTTGTTCAAAAACAGATAGTGGTTTCCTTGTCTACTAAAAGTAAGTAGGTACTCCTAAGTCTACACTGAACTTCTCCACAGTATGGCCTCATTCTGCTCCAGTCTGTCTTTTGGTTTATTCCTATAGGTAACCTACACTGGACTGCTCACATTTTCACAATACCCTGTATTTCCCTGCTGCTTTTGCTTATATGGTTTCTTTTTTTTTTTTTTTTTAAAGATTTTATTTATTTATTTGACAGAGAGAGAGAGAGACAGCCAGCGAGAAAGGGAACACAAGCAGGGGGAGTGGGAGAGGAAGAAACAGGCTCATAGCGGAGGAGCCTGATGTGGGGCTCGATCCCGTAACGCTGGGATCACGCCCTGAGCCGAAGGCAGGCGCTTTAACCGCTATGCCACCCAGGCGCCCCTGCTTATGTGGTTTCTTATATTTGGAGTACCCTGTTTCCCTGTCTCTCTCCTTGTTGAAATCTTAACAATCTTATATGTTCCCCCAAGTCTTCTACAAAGCCCTACCTAGTATTCCATTTGGGGGAATTTCTCTCTCCTTTAATGTCCTATAACTCTATGTCCTTTTCTTATGGTACTTATCTACTTCGAATTTAAGTACAGATTTGCTTTACTTCTCACCTTCAGTACTTCGCTGCTCCTCCAGCTTGTTCACACGTCTTCAGCTGTAGGGTCTTTGAGGCCAGGGACCCTGGTTTATCCCTGTTGCATCTAATATAGTGTTTATACACATCGTAGCTGCAGTTTTTTTAGTATTTACTGTATGCTAGACATTGTGTGAAGTACTGTATTTTGCTAATTCTCACAGCAGTCCTTTTTGCAGCTGAGGAAACAGTCACAGGAAGGTTGAGTCAGTTCTGCGTAAAGTGCCAGTCTCAATAAACAAACCAGAATGTAATTCAACTCACTGCTTCCGTCATCAAGAAAGTCTTGTTAAAAAAAGATTAATTATATCACTAAGCATTCCATTTTCTGTCATTTATTTCTACTTTTTTTTTTTTTTTTTTTTTTTAGAGGGAGACAGAGGCTGACAGTGTGTTAATGATATAGTTGATTTACATTCTGGTACAGGCTCCTTATCTTGGTATCAGACAGTGTGGGGACTAGTAGTTCTTTGAGTAATACTGGGTTAATAAGTAATCTGCCCAAAGTCACAACTTTAGGTGGAATGAGAGTTCATACTTGGGCATTTTGGCTCTAGCACCCATCACTCTTCACACTAACTACTACTTGTTATAGCATGTAATTAACAAATATTTGTTGTTGAATAATAATCTAATAATTGAAAATTTTCTAGCATCATAGGTATTTTGAGTATGAAGCATGTTTTGTATCTTGCTTTAAGACTAAGCCTTCTCTTTACATATTTCAGGATATGGTTATCTTATTTTAGTTTTTTTGATCTCTTAATTAGCTCTGGGAGACAAAAAAAGTATGTAAGAACTCTGCTATAGTGTTAAAGCAAGAAATAGATGTTGTGTTTCAAGAAAATGAAGTGATGGTTCTTGCAGTTGACAATATAAAACGCCTGCAGGTGAGTATATTTTTTAGAAAACAATTGGGAATATTGTTTTGGTTGAACTCACGATTCACATTTTTCTTGTTTGGTTTTGAACTTGGGATCAGGCATAATTGTGTAGTATCTAACATGTGCTCAGTACGTATTAGTTGAATAAATATGTGGGTTTTGAGCCGAGGTTCAGATATGCTCGTATTTAGAATTTAAAAAAAAGTGATACCTTGTCTCACTTCCTTCCTCTCCTGTTGGTATCTGTGATCACGTTCCTTGATTTGCATGGAGTCCAGGAGGAGAACTTGAGACAGACTGAGGGTAGGACAAAGCTTAACAAGCTGTAAAGCTCAGTGTGATGTGGTGGAAAGAACAGTGACTGTTCACTCAGGAGGTACAGGTATAGCTTAAGCTTTATTGTCAGCTAGGTTTTTATTTTTAAGATTTTCTTTGTCAGGGGCGCCTGGGTGGCACAGCGGTTCAGCGTCTGCCTTCGGCTCAGGGCGTGATCCCGGCGTTATGGGATAGAGCCCCACATCAGGCTCCTCTATGAGCCTGCTTCTTCGTCTCCCACTCCCTCTGCCTGTGTTCCCTCTCTCGCTGGCTGTCTCTATCTCTGCCGAATAAATAAAATCTTTAAAAAAAAAAAAAGATTTTATTTGTCAGAGCACAAGCAGGGGGAGCAGCAGCAGAGCAGGTAGAGGTGACTCTATCCCAGGACCCTGGATCATGACCTGAGCTGAAGGCAACCGCTTAACCAACTGAGCCACGCAGGCGTCCCTGCTGTCAGCTAGTTTTATGTGATGTTTGAGTAAATTGTACACTTCTCTGAGCCTCACTTTCTTCACCTGTAAGGTCCTTTTTATATTCAGAAGTCTGAGCTGGTTATAGGGTGAAGGTGGAACCCAAATTCTGGAGACAGATACATGGAAGTAAACTGTCTATGTCATGTGGTCATTTCTCCTTGTCTACTGTCAGGAGTTAGAGTCAAGGTGTGAGACACCCCTGTTTCTATATTTTATAAGTTTTACTATCATCCTTAATATGTTGATGTGGAGCTCCTGATGCCCTGTGTTCCTGGGATGAATTGGGGTGTGGAATTGAATGTTCATGCCTTGTTACTGATTTTTAGCAGACTTGGGATATTTTTCATTGCAGTTTTCTTGTCAAGTTCAGTGTCCTCATGTTTGTATTACCTTTATTAAATTTGTACAACCTTTCTTTAATAGTTGTCATAACTGTGAGACTTCAAAAAGAAGTCTGACTATGAAAGTATCATTTTATTCTATGTCAGTGATTGTGGGAGAGTTTATGGGCTAGTTAAACTGACAGTAGTTCCATTTAAGTGAACAAAACAGTTTTTAGTCACTAGGAAAATGTGGAAACTGATTTTTGAGAGAAAGGAAGATAAACTCAGCTTTTAGCATTTTCAGTCTTCATTTTGAATATCTAATCAGAATCTGCTGGGTAAGATATTGTAAAATAAAGAGTACCTCGATTGATACCCTATAATCTTTGTACCTGAAAGAAATATGACTGCTTATTTCATGTTGAAAGTGATTTAAGACTTTCAGATTGTAACAGAGAGAGGTAGCTGACAATTGATTTAAGCTTGAGATGTAATTTTCTGGGTCACATGTTTTAATCGAGTGATGAGACAGCTTTTATTAATGAGACTTAAAAAAATAATCGTTAGCATTGGTATGTATTACGAAGTTAGGCAATCTTAGTTTAAGCATTACAAGTCCCGTCACCCAAATTATGCTTATAGGTTCTTCTCCAAAGCTCCTTTCTCCCCCACTCAAAAAGGTAGAGAATCTTAATTTATACTGTTTTGTGAGCGATTTAGAGAATATAAAACCCATTTTTATTTGAATATGGCTTTTTATGTATCCTCAGTCCCGTTTCACTAGCCCCCTTGAAAAATATCTGAAAAATGTACTGTAACAAACGATAGCCCTATTAAAATGGGCTTTGTGAAGAAATGGAAAACCGGGTGTGGAGCTAGCTGTGGGATTATAAATCAGACAGATGTGTCTCAGGTGGTGGGCACAGCAGCTGCTTTTTAAACCTTTTAAAGCTCATTTTATTTTATGAAAATGTATTTGAACCACAAAAGTGAAATGAAATGAAGGCGTGAAGTGCTAAATGTAGCTGCTGAGACTAGGATAGAGCTTTGTTGTTCCCCAGGGAGCTCTTGTTGGTTATTTTCTGTTTCATTTTATTTTTTCAATTGAAGTCTGTTCTAAAGAACAGAAACTGCTCTTATAGCCTAATAACTAATTGTGCCTTATTTTTCATTAGCTCATTAATGGAAAAACAGGTCAGATTGATTATCTGACTGAAGCTCAAGTTAGTTGCTGTTGCTTAAGTCCACATCTTCAGTACATTGCATTTGGGGGTGAAGATGGAGCCATTGAGGTATTTCGTTCTAGTCTTCGGAGTCCTTCTGTGCAGGAGAGTTTTTTATTTAAAATTAATTATGTGTCTGGCATTGTAGCTCATACTAAAGAAATCTTCGTGTGGTATATATTATTCTTCTTTTAGACTAAAAATCTTACAGTCCTGTTGGTGGTATATTGTTCAGATTGTCTTTACTACTCTTCCTCATACTTTTTGTGTTTTTGTGTTCTTATTCTCTCTCTACCTGGTTGTTTTGCTGTTCTCCAAGTGTATCAAACACTCCAAGAGATTTAGCTATCTGTGCAAAGAGCATTTTTTTTCTCTCCTTAGCCTTTGGTGTAAGTTTCCATTTTGGTACTGATAAGGTTCATTGGGAATGTCTGTGCAGGGTTGCCTCATGCTTACCTGTTTCACCAACCCTTTCTGTTTTACTTTTGATATTAGAAGTATATCTCTTTACCACCTGAAATCCTTAACTTATTAAAGAAGACTAAATAAATTTTTAACAAATGCAAAAAAAGTATAATAAAAATGATTTTATCACAAAGCACATTGTCTTCAGCTGTATAATAGTTTTTCAAAGAACATTGATTCCTTCTCTCACTTTTTCTCACGCAAACTTTTTAGAATTATTTCTTAATTTATTGATTGTGGCAGTGGCCACATTTATTTCTCTTTGGATTTATTTTCATAAAGAAATACACAAATATTCTCTAGTCCATATTGCTCCACAAAGAGGAGACTATATGTTTATACACAAAGTGAAGAAGGAAGCATTTAGAAAGTGATGTCAGTGTTGTTATATATTTGGCCATTGTGGCATGGATTCAGAGTTAAGGTTTTGTGGGGTTTTTTTTTGTTGTTGTTGTTGTGAAAATTATTGTGAAGGTGGGTGCTGTACTGAAAGAAAGTATATTGTGGATGTTTTTAAGCAAGGGATGGTTGTGCATTTACAAGTGAACCTTAGTCTTCCCGCTCAGTCTCATCTCTCAAACTGGTGTATATTATTCAGTCTTAAAGGATCTTTTCATCCCCCTTTTCTTTTTACCTTGTTGCCAAACCAGGCCGACATTCTTTTTGTTTTTACTAAGCGTCTTGAAGGAAGCCATACAGATAGTTTGAGGAAATAATTCGCAAAACACACATGTGCTTCATCCATATCCCTGTCCTCCTCAAAGTCATCAAATAATATAAATAATATATAAATGAATCATATTTGGCTCTGTTTAATCTGTAAAATGGCATTTTCATGTGGTTGGGCCTAGTATCAAATAACAGCAGCTACCACTTTTAGGTGTTTATCAGTTTCTCTCATAGAATTATTTTAACACCCTGTATGTTAGGTGTTGTTATTCCTGTTTTACAGATGTCTAAACTCCTAGTTTCCACAACTTTCATTAAATCAGTAAGTGGCAGAGCTACAGTTCAAACCCCTAGGTCTCCGAGCCTCTGTGCTCAACTAGGATGCGAGTCTTCCTTTGCTGTATAGCAATTGTAAGATTGTGTGCCCTGCTCATTGGGGAAGGCTCTCACTCACACAGTTTCCCTTAGCTTTATAAAGAGCCTTTTATCAGACATGCAGGTTAGGTTTGAATTTCTGCAATGTCCTATATTAGTATCATTTGTATTTTCCTTAGGCTTCCTTGAGTACATTTGATTTGGGCAAAAGAACTTTGTTTTGTTTTGTTTTGTTTGTGGTGAGTTCACTTGAAAGCCTTTTTGACATAGTCATTAGTTTTTGAGTTCTGTTACCACTTTCTTAATCTCTGCATTTGGCATATTAGTCTTTAGCCCTTTTAAGTCTTCTTAATATACTTTCCCCAGCCTACTCATATTTTCTTTCCTGTTACCTGTTTCCCTCATTACCCCCTATCTTTCCTTGTCTGTGTTGTTTTATAAAGAGCTTGCCTTGTCTCTCATCCAGATTTTTTCTTCTCTCTCCTCTCTGTTCATCTTAAATGTCATTTTCTTTTTGGAGGCTGAGTCCAGGCTGCCACTTGTTTGATGAATTGGGTAGTTGAGTTCTCAGAAGGGCCACTGGTTCCTACTGCTATCTGGTCATTCCAGGGAGTGTTTTATTTTAGGGTGTGTGTGTGCATGCATATGTGTGTGCTCCGCTTGTGCATACGTATATACCAGTCATTTGTGTGCCTTTAATTAAAATGAAAGCACTATGAGATGGAAATTTTATGTTCTTCTGTAGTCTAATTTTATGTTTTTGGGGTGTAGTACCTGCGTGTTGCTGAATTTCTTGGTACTAATTTTCTGGGCATTTCTATTTTGAAGATTTTAGAACTCCTAAACAACAGAATCTTCCAATCCAGGATTGGGCACAAGAAAACTGTGCAGCACATCCAGTTCACAGATGATGGGAAGACTCTTATTTCAAGCTCTGATGATTCTTCAATTCAGGTGAGGGGAAGGATTAACTTCCAACATATGTAATACACTAGCAAGGAACACTTTGGTTGTGGCTCAGATCTGGTGTGCATTTTAAACATTTCTTTAAGATCATATTACTGTGGCCATACATTCAGATCGTACACATAGATTCAGATGAAACCCATTCATGTTTCATATTTTCCTGTGGGTGAGGCAGACAATTTGACTTGGGAAACTTCTACTGGAAGGTTGTTTATTTTGAAGGTCAAGGAGTCATTTGAGTTCCCCTGCCTGCCTTGGTATTTGGATTTGTATCAGTAAATATACTTTTTTTTTGCCACATTTGTATAATTTCCCTTTACTTTTCTTGATAGTAGTAAAATCCGATTGAAATAAATTTTTATTTATTTATTTTTCTTAATAGAGAGTGAGAGTGCACACGTGTAAGCAGGAGAGGGGCAGAAGGAGAGAGAGAGAGAGAGAATCCCAACCAGGCTCCTCATTGAGCACAGGGCCTGTCACAGGGCTTGATCTCATTACCCTGAGATCATGACCTGACCCCAGATCAAGAGTCGGACACTTAACCGACTGATACACCCAGGCATCCCTCTGAAATAATTTTATTCTTTTAAGGATAAAATGTTTATTATAGGAATGAAATCCTATGAAAAAAGAATAGTTTGTCATAATAAAGGATTGTGGATACCGAGGCCTTAAGCCTACTATATATTCTTTTAAAAATTAACTTTGTGCACTGAAACTTTCATAAAAACATACTTTCAAAACTTAGGTAGTATTGCAAAGCTCATTATGGAAAATAGACCCCCCCATTACTCATTCTCCAGAAGCACCTCTTTTTTTTTTTTTTTTTTTTTTAAAGATTTTATTTATTTATTCGACAGAGATAGGGACAGCCAGCGAGAGAGGGAACACAAGCAGGGGGAATGGGAGAGGAAGAAGCAGGCTCATAGCGGAGGAGCCTGATGTGGGGCTCGATCCCAGAATGCCGGGACCACGCCCTGAGCCGAAGGCAGATGCTTAACCGCTGTGCCACCCAGGCGCCCCCAGAAGCACCTCTTTTAGCTTCTAGATGTTTCTTTTGATATTTATCTCATGCCCCCATATCCCATTCTTATAATGTTACCAATTTCTGTGTTTGAGAATTTACTGAAAATTAAGATGAACGTATTAAGATGAAAATTTAGCTTTTTTCCTTTTCCCACCTGTGTTACCTTTGACATATATGCACACACTCTTTTATCAATCCCATTATCCTAATACAATTATGATAACATTTTGTTTAGGTCATTAATGTCATTATAACTAAGTAGACTAAGGGTACTAGGAATGTGTTTTCTGCCTTAATGCAATTTAGGACAGTTCTACCTTTGCCTGGTTTGCAATTATTTTACCCTAAAATTTTGAAGACATTGTTCCATTTTCTCCCAAGGTTCCAAAGCTCATATTGAGACATCTGAAGCCATTCTGATTCCTAATCTTTCTCTCTGGAAGATTTTAGGATCTTCTCTTTGTTCCTAGAATTTTGAAATTTCATGATGATGGGTCTTGGCGTGTATTTGTTTTATCCATTGTTTTTGATATTTGTGATCCCTTCTCAATTTGGAAACTTAATGGTTTTCAATTCAAATTTAATTTTTTTCTTTGATCCCTCTTCACCCCAGAATGCTTTCTTTTTCTCTAAAAATCATTATTCAGATAGTGGATCTCCTGGACTGATCATGTAATTTTGTTTTTCTACATTTCATCATTTTAAACATGCTCTATTTTCTGGGAATTTTCTTCAGCTTTCTCTACCAGTCCTTTCATTGAGTTTTTCATTTCTACTATTTATTTGTGTATATATGTATGTATGTATTTATTGAGAGAGTGCTGGAGCTGGGGCAGAAGGAGAGGAAGAGAGAGAATCTTAAGTAGGCTCTACACTCAGTGTAGAGCCCGACACAGGGCTCGATCCCACAACCCTGAGATCATGACCTGAGTTAAAATCAAGAGTTGGACACTTAACTGACTGAGATACCTGGGCGCTCCTTGTTTCTACTGTTTTTAATGCTGAAGAGTCCATTCTTCTTCCTTTTGAAGAACATTGTGTTCTTGTTTCATGGATGTAATATTTTCTCTGAGGATGGATGGATGTATAAATAATATAGAAATCATGTATAATTTTTTCCTCAAAATTTCATTTTTATTCATAGCTGCTATTTCTTCAAGGTATTTTTTTCTGTGTGGTTGTTTTGGCCTTTTGTTTTAAAGGTCTTCCTCAGCTGTGTGGTGATCATTAGCTACCAGAAGTGACACTGAAAGGCTGATTGAAAGCTCTCTGTGTTGACTGAGACCTTTTCTGAAAAATGGTCTGAATGGGGAATCTTTGTCCATATCTTTAGGTCTTTTTTCCTGGTCTTGTCAGATTCGTAGAGAGGAATCATCTTGTCTTTCTGCAGAGGTTATACATCTGGCTGACAGGTTCTTAGAGCTAAGTGGGGAAGAGCCCTAGAGGTAGGTGTAACGTGTCTCCTTGTTTAGTGTGTAAACCTTCATTTGATCCCCCTCTTCTCAAAACTATAATTCTGTCCTCAGTTGTGCTGGTACCCTTTAATTCAGAGTCTTCCTTCTGGCTTGCTCTCATTGCTTGGAGGAACATTTTCTGCACTTTTTTTTTCTCATAGTAACTTTGTTTGTATTCAATGATAGTTCTTTCCTTTTTTACACAAAATTAATTTTCCTGAACTCCTTGAAGGAGTGGGCAATGCCAACATTTCTAGCTTTGTAGCTCTCCAGCTCCTCCTCCTTTTGTTTTCATAAAGCATTCAAAATACGGCCTTGTTCCTATGATACTGCTGTGCCCTGTCTCCTTCCTTCATTTTTATTTAGACCTTCTCTTTCCTTTGCTGTCATTATCCTGTTCTACTCAATTTTGATTCTGTTTCCCGAAGTTTCTCCTCATTATTATAGTATTTGTTCTGGTTAATTTTGAGAGTTCATAGGTCCCAGACTGGTCTAGCCCTTCCAGACTTTTCTATAGTTGCCTTGTACTCAGTGTCTGTTGCTGCTCTCCCGCTGGTCCACTGCACTTTCCAGTGAATGTCACTGGGCTGTTTGGAATTCTCTTGTTTTTAGTTCTGTCAGACTCTCCATGCTGTTCTCTGCTTCTTCCCATGTAGGTGCTGGAATGCAAGCCTTGCAGCTCTCGGTTTGTCTCTACTCAGTTGTATCTTGGGGTTTGTGGGGATACTTCGTCAGTTAACATGGTTTTGTTTGTGCATTTTTGGTTTTGCTATTTGAATTACTTCGTCTGCTTTTAATGGAGGCTTCAGGGAGTTTTAAAAAAACTACGCCTGCATGGTTGCCATCTTCCCACAATTCCTCATAGTTCTGGTCCTCGCCCCACCCTTACTCCCACCTCTGATGTCCTCAGTGACCTCAGTTTCTGAGCATTTGGTGAGTTCTGTAGTGTCTGTTTTGTTGCTTTTGTCTTTCTGTAATGCTTTTAGGATTCTGTTTTCTTGGTTAAGTCAGTTACCATTCTCCTGCTTTTCGGGCTCCAACATTTTTTTGTTTTTAGAGATTTTATTTATTTACTTGTCAGAGAGAGAGGGAGGGCTCGAGAGCACAAGCAGGGAGAGTGGCAGGCAGAGGGAGAGGCGGGCTCCCCGCTGAGCAGGGAGCCCGAGCCTGAGCCCTATGTGGCACTCAGTCCCAGGACCCCAGGATCATGACCTGAGCCGAAGGCAGACGCTTAACCAACTGAGCCACCCAGGTGTCCCAGGCTCCAACATTTTGTTGTTGTCTTCATTCCCATTCTCTTGACTTTGTCATTGTAATAGGGTTTTGGAAGTGAAGAAGATATAAATGCATATGTTCAACAGAAGTTACTGTTTTTTTGTTTAATACATATGTATATCCTGTAGTAGCAATGGTTATAGTATTAAAAACTGTTTAGACAGGGCACCTGGCTGACTCAGAAGAGCATGCAACTCTTGATCTTGGGTTGTGAATTCGAGCCCCACATTGGGGTCGAGATTACTAGAATAAATAAACATTAAAAAGAAACTGTTTTGAAAAAAATATTTTTATGTTGTATCTTTGTGAGTTCTGTAGGATTGGAATGAAATTTGGTTTCAGTGAGAAACTTACTGCAGGTTCCCATGATACTGGTGTATTAGCTATGAAATTCAGCATGATATTCACCTTTCTTCCTCTCCAGATGGCTTTGAAATGGGTAAAACTAAACTACATCTGATGGAATTCTGCTGATTCTGCTGAGACATTGTATACTGTATAGATTTTCTGTCAGAAGCTAAATTCATAGGTTTAATGACCTGCTTGAACATCAGATATTCTCAGCCAGGGGAAGAAATAATTTCTAGGAATATTTTTAGGATCAGAGTTAGATTATTTTTAGAAATATGAGTTAAGTAGTGTTTCATCCTCTTTTTGTGCTCTATCCAGAGTACTTCTTACATTTAAAATTTTTTAATGAGTATACATTCATGTAATAAAACTGTTGGGGGGTATTTCCAAGAATTGACTAGTTGGGTTTTTGTTTTAATTTTTTAGCAAATAATTAATTGGAAGTTTGTCTCCCCCCCCCCCCCCGCCACAGCATTGTTGAGGTGTGACAAAAATGTATATGTTTTAGATGTATGTGATGATTTGATATAATAGGTACACATTGTGATATAATTACAGTGATTAAGTTAATTAGCAAATCTATACACATGTCACATAGTTACTGTTTTGGAGGTTTATTTTATTCATCTTTGTGTCCCCAGTGTGCTTGCCTGGAATTTAGTAGGAGTTCAGTAAATCTTTGTTGAGCTAAACTAAAGGTATTGCCAAGATTTGCAAAATCAACTCACCTGTTTATAGCACTTAGAGTTGTGAAAATTGAGGTCTACCTATGGTAGTTTTTGATCCTTTCTTTTGAGTTAAATAAAGCCCAGAGAGTAGCCATGTTCACCTGAGCCAATGTATGAGAGTATATTGACTCTCTTAGATATAAGAAGATCTTCGGAATTTTTAAAATTTTAATTTTACTATTTATACCCTGAAAAAACTCTGTAGTGTATATGCATTGCAAAAATTATAGCTTATGGTACAGACATCCCCAAACTCAACCTTAATACATTTGGCTAATGCTGGTGGAAGTTTAGCTCTTATGTAAGATGATTCCGTTAGTACAGTGTGTTTGAGTCCAACAAAAAAGTGTCCCTGTCATCACTGCCTTATCAGAAATCTTCTGCAACAAAAACTGCTAAGGCTATTCTTAATCTTCCTTTAGCAATTGTCAAATTTTGTGTTACATCTGCTCAGGAACGCTCTCTGACTTCTTGATATGGAGGGCAGCAGTAAGAACTTAAGTCAGGATTGAACACTGAATCAGACACAGCTAGGAATGGCAGTGCTAGTCACTCAGGAAGAGCTGTTCATAGTAGCCACTATTTCTCTAGTCCAGTAAAGCCCAGAAAGTAGGAGAGAGCCAGAAAGTTCCTAGTGGAAATGGTCTGGGGTATTTTATGTTTAGTCGCATGGAATACCTTTCCTTTCTGATATGATTTGGGGAGGCAGGAAACCTCTCTTTCTTCCCCTTCCCCCAACATATCTCTTTGAGTTCTTAAAATGCTGAAATTCCTAATTCATTCTCTTTAAAACTCCTCTTACTTCCAGCTCCTCTTCTAGGGTCCCCTTGCCCTCATACAGATACCCTACTCCTAATATCCTGATTCTGTGAATGAGCACTTGGAGACAGGAGAAAGAGATCTGAGAGCCAGGGCTCAGTGGGTAGGGTGGCTGCTAAGTGTGGAGGATAAAGGAGTAAAGAAGGGGATAAGAGAACTGTCATTTCTTTTACAGTTTTGCCTAAGCCTGATAGGAAAAGCCTAAAAACATTTCTACCGTTGAACCTTCACCAGTCAGAAGCTTGACCCAGAATATCACTAATGTGCATACGTGTGGTGGTTGCTGATTTTTCTTTATCTTTTTATTCCTGATGTTAAAAAATAGAAGAAAATTCTGTTCCAGTCTGCCTGATTGCCCACAGCTCAGAAATCCAGCTTCATCAGGCCCACTGGGCTTGTTTTTTTGAATCTCTTCCCAACCTTTTCCCCTGTTTCTTTTGTATGTCCTGTATTTCAGCCAGATTGAACTATGAACCAGTCCCCATAATCTTTCCACGTTTTCCTGTTGCTGTGCTTTAACTCAAGCATTCGTTCCCTTTATTCGGAATGCCCTTCTCAGGTTGTGAATCATACTTCCAGCCCATACATCAAGCCTTCTTTGAATGCACTGTCTCCATGGTTTCAAGTTCTTCTTCTCCCTTATGCCTGAGGAATTCTTCCTAGAGTTCCATGTGAAAAACAATGTACTGTATTACTTCTTCTGTCAATTTGAAGATTGCATTAGGGAATAGCTGATAGCTAAGATCTCTGAAACTTAGAAATTCCATGACTTAGTTTGAAGCTGCTCTGGTCAGCTGACCTTCCCTGGCAGAAGGGCCAGTAGGATTCAGTAGCTTTGGTGGAGCTAGGATCTTCAGTCTTGGCCTAGCTTGTGGGGCTTAGGAAATTGAATATGTAATAAAGATAATTTTCTCTGGAAAATTTAATCAGATGGTGAGCTCACTAGAATATTGTCGCTTTTGCCTATCTTCTGATATCATTAGCTACTCTCCAAGCAACTGAAGAAAATGAATTTTATTTAGGAGGAAAAATATTTTATTTTACTCCTGGTCAAGATAATTAATCCCAGCTTTTCTTCTCTCTGTCTGTAAAATGGGAATACTGTATTCTTTCTTGGTACTCTTCTTTGTTTTACTGAAATGCCATGAGGACAAAAGATGTTAGGCAGTTGAGCACATATTACCACACTCCTGCAATGGGATATCTTGAGGAGAGAGTTATAACAGACTTATTGCTTTGAAATTCAGGTATGGAATTGGCAATCAGAAGAATACGTCTTTCTACAAGCCCATCAGGAAACAGTAAAAGACTTTAAGCTCTTGAAAAATTCAAAACTGCTTTCCTGGTCATTTGATGGAACAGTGAAGGTAATTTGAAACACAGGTTTCTTTTTTAAAAAAGTATCCTACTACTGGAATGATTATATTTTGAAAGCTGAAAGCGGATGGATGGTAAGTAACTACTTAAATTTTTAGGTCTCTCTTTTCTCATGCCTGTGTTCTGTTTACTGCATCACCTACATCTGCTGTGTGTTGATGAGCGTCTGTACTAAAGGGCACTTAAAGAGGTCGGAACAACCAGCGGGCTGAAGCTCTTGCTTTATAAAAGATGTGTGTTCCAGATGATTAAGCTCAGTAATACAAAATGTGCTTAAGAGTGTCAACTTCTGAATTTTTTTTTTTTGAAGGTATGGAGTATTATTACTGGAAGAATAGAAAAAGACTTTGTCTGTCACCGGGATACAGTACTTTCTTGTGATATTTCTCCTGACGCTACCAAGTTTTCATCTACATCTGCTGACAAGACTGCAAAGGTAGGTCAATTAGTTGAAATGTGCGTGCATAAAAGTTTGGTATTGGTTATGTATTGAGTCCAAATGATGTATAAAATAGTAAGTTTCTGTCTACGTGTCTGTCTCATATTTTGTGAGTTTTTGGAGGATGGCATCGGCGTTTAGTTTGTGTCAAACAGATAAATGAATAACATGAGGGCTTTGATTTCTGCCTTACTGATGACTTTTTGTCTATTACCAGTAAAATGGAGTTTCTACTATCTGTTATAGGCGATAAAAAGCACTGAAAGGGATTTACGTTTAATTGCACATCCACAGTAAATGTTTATGTAATTGACATAAATTGATAGTTCTGAAAATCACATTCCAGTGAAATGATGCTAGCAGGTTGGGTTCATTGACTACTCCATTCTTTTCTTTTTTCTCTATCTTTGTTAATGACCTCATTATTTAACCACCTTTCCAAACTACAAACCTTGGAATTGTGTGGGACTCTCTCTTGTCTTTCATATTCTGTTGATTACTCCTCGGTGTTTCTTTTCTTTCTTTCTTCCTTTTTTTTTTGGATTAATTGCTGTTTTATTAAATTGATCAAAATCCATTACTATTAATATTTATTTTGATGATGAAATTGTCCCACATCTGGTGCCTGTGTCTTTTTTTAAAAAATTTTTTATTATGTTATGTTAGTCACCATATAGTACATCATTAGTTTTTGATGTAGTGTTCCATGATTCATTGTTTGTGTATAACACCCAGTGCTCCATGCAATACATACCCTCCTTAATACCCATCACCGGCCTATCCCAGTCCCCCCACCCTCTTCCCCTCTGAAACCCTCAGTTTGTTTCCCAGAGTCCATAGTCTCTCGTGGTTATTCCCCCTTCTGTTTAACCCCCCCCTTCATTCTTCCCTTCCTTCTCCTACTGATCACCCTGCTATTCCTTATGTTCCATAAATGAGTGAAACCATATGATAATTGTCTTTTGCTGCTTGACTTATTTTACTTAGCATAATCTTCTCCAGTCCCATCCATGTTGCTGCAAATGCTGGGTAATCGTTCTTTCTGATGGCTGAGTAATATTCCATTGTATATACGTACCACATCTTCTTTATCTATTCATCTGTTGAAGGGCATCTTGGCTCCTTCCACAATTTAGCTATTGTGGACAATGCTGCTATGAACATTGGGGTGCATATGGCCCTTCTCTTCACTACGTCTGTATCTTTGGGGTAAATCCCCGGTAGTGCAATTGCTGGGTCATAGGGTAGCTCTATTTTTAACTTTTTGAGGGACCTCCACACTATTTTCCAAAGTGGCCGTACCAACTTGCATTCCCACCAACAGTGTAAGAGGGTTCCCCTTTCTCCACATCCTCTCCAACATTTGTTGTTTCTTGCCTTGTCAATTTTTGCTATTCTAACTGGTGTAAGGTGGTATCTCAAAGTGGTTTTGATTTGAATTTCCCTGATGGCTAATTTTGAACATTTTTTCACGTGTCTGTTAGCCATTTGTATGTCTTCATTGGAAAAGTGTTCATATCTTCTGCCCGTTTTTTGATTTGATTATTTGTTTCTCGTGTAGTGAGTTTGAGAAGTTCTTTATAGATCTTGGATACCAGCCTTTTATCTGTAGTTTCATTTGCAAATATTTTCTCCCATTCTGTGGGTTGCCTCTTTGTTTTGATGACTGTTTCCTTTGCTGTGCAAAAACTTTTTATCTTGATGAAGTCCCAAAGGTTCATTTTTTCTTTTGTTTCTCTTGCTTTTGGAGATGTGTCGTGAAAGAAGTTGCTGTGGCCAATGTCAAAGAAGTTACAGCCTATGTTCTTCTCTATGATTTTGATGGATTCCTGTCTGACATTGAGGTCTTTCATCCATTTGGAGTTTATCTTTGTGTGTGGTGTGAGAGAGTGGTCAATTTTCATTTTTTTGTATATAGCTGTCCAATTTTCCCAGCACCATTTATTGAAGAGTCTGTCTTTTTTCCACTGGATGTTTTTTCCTGCTTTGTCAAAGATTAGTTGACCATAAAGTTGAGGGTCCATTTCTGGAGTCTCTATTCTGTTCCCTTGGTCTACGTGTCTGTTTTTGTGCCAGTACCATGCTGTCTTGGTGATCACAGCTTTGTAGTATAGCTTGAAATAAGGCAACGTGATGCCCCCAGCTTTGTTTTTCTTTTTCAACATTTCCTTGGTGATTCGGGGTCTTTTCTGGTTCCACACAAATTTTAGGATTGTTTGTTCCAGCTCTTTGAAAAATGTCATTGGTATTTTGATTGGAATGGTGTTGAAAGTGTAGATTGCTCTGGGTAGCACAGACATTTTAACTATGTTTATTCTTCCAATCCATGAGCATGGAATGTTTTTCCATCTTTTTGTGTCTTCTTCAATGTCTTTCATCAGTGTTCTGTGCTTTCTGGAGTATAGATCCTTTACCTCTCTGGTTAAGTTTATTCTGAGATATCTTATGATTTTTGGGGCTATTGTAAATGGAATCTATGCCCTAATTTCTCTTTCTTCAGACCCATTGTTTGTGTATAGAAATGCAACTGATTTCTGAGCATTGATTTTGTATCCTGCCATATTACAGAATTGTTGTATGAGTTCTAGTAATTTGGGGGTGGAGTCTTTTGGGTTTTCCATATAAAGTACCATGTCATCTGCAAAGAGAGAGAGTTTGACTTCTTCTTTGCCAGTTTGAATACCTTTTATTCTTTTTTTTTTTTTTTTTTAAAGATTTTATTTATTTATTTGACAGAGATAGAGACAGCCAGCGAGAGAGGGAACACAAGCAGGGGAAGTGGGAGAGGAAGAAGCAGGCTCACAGCGGAGGAGCCCGATGTGGGGCTCGATCCCAGAACGCAGGGATCACGCCCTGAGCCGAAGGCAGATGCTTAACTGCTGTGCCACCCAGGCGCCCCTACCTTTTATTCTTTTTTGTTGTCTGATTGCTGTTGCTAGCATTTCTAGTACTATATTGAACAATAATGGCGAGAGTGGGCATCCTCGTCGTGTTTCTGATCTTAAGGGAAAGGCTTTCAGCTTTTCCCCATTGAGAATGATATTCTCTGTGGGCTTTTCATAGATGGTTTTTATGAAATTGAGGAATGTACCCTCTATCCCTACACTCTGAAGGGTTTTAATCAGGAAAGGATGCTGTATTTTGTCAAATGTTTTTTCTGCATCAATTGAAAGGATCATATGGTTCTTGTCTCTTCTCTTATTAATGGATCTATCACACTGATCAGTTTGTGAATGTAGAACCACCCTTGCATCCCAGGGATGAATCCCACTTGGTCATGATGGAAAATCCTTTTAATGTACTGTTGGATCCTATTAGCTAGGATCTTGTTGAGAACTTTGGCCTCCATATTCATCAGGGATATCGGTCTGTAATTCTCCTTTTTTGATGGGATCTTTGTCTGGTTTGGGGATCAAGGTAATACTGGCCTCATAGAATGAGTTTGGTAGTTTTCCTTCTGTTTCTATTTTTTGAAACAGCTTCAGGAGAATAGGTATTATTTCCTCTTTGAATGTTTGGTAGAATTCCCTGGGGAATCCGTCAGGCCCTGGACTCTTGGTTTTTGGAAGGTTTTTGATCACTGCTTCAATCTCGTCATGATTAGTTCCTTGGTGTTTCTTGACTCATTCTTCTCCTACTTGCCCCCACCCATAAGATTAGGCTTTCCTGCATTGGTGGACCTACCTCTGGTCTGTGCCTCCTCCAGTTTTATCTTTCCTGCCTCTGAGTCTCCAGTTGAAACAACCCCTGTGACCTCGCGGTTAAAAGCCAGACTCCTTTGCCCGTGACCATTTCTTTCTGCTGCATTGTTTCCTTTGTGCCAGGCTACGTTTACCTCCATCTTCTGTGCATGTGGTTTGGCTTGACACAAGCTTCTCCTTTTTTACCTTGAAGCATTATGACTCATTCTTCCAGACCTAGATTTGATGTCAGCTCTTCAATGAACCCTTTCCTGGCCCTCAGGAAGGGTGAGCTGGTCTACCTTCAGTGTTCCATATTACTCGTGTTTCTTAGCGCATTTACTTCGTATAACTATTCACTTAACAATTCATAAGTCTGTATTCATGATTAAACTATCAAGTTTTCAAGGACAGGGACTGTATCCAGTTCATCTTAGTATCACCAGTTCTTAGTTCACAGAGTCTGAAACATGGTAATTTCAGTAAATTCTTGTTAAATGGTGATGACAGAACCACAAGGGAGAATATTGGAAAGGAAAGAACAGCATTTTGGCTGCTGAGACAGTAGGATAGTATAGTGACTAACCTTTAAAGAACACTTGCCGTATATTAGACCCTGTGCTAGGAATTTCACTATTATCTCATTTAATTTTCACACCTCAGGCACTGTTGTCCCATATTACAGGTGCAGAGACTGAAGCTAGAGAAGCTAATGTGGGTTGTCCTACGCCATGAGGAGCTAGTCAGTGTAGGGGAGCCAGACTCACACTCAAGTTGACTTCACTCTGTAGACTGCTCTTAACTCATTGGCTAGTCTTTCTTTTAAGTCTAAAGTTTAAGAAGCTGTGATTTTGGTCCTTGAGCTGAAGTTAACTTGAGTAAAGGGAAAGTCAGAAAAAACATTGTTGCAAGTTGGAGCTTGGGCCTTATCTAATGAAAATTTATGAACTGTTGAATGTTAGAATTTCCATATGATTGAATTTATGGCTAACTAGCCCTCAGGACAGAGTTTGCAAGTACTATGTTGAGTGTATTTACTATTCCTAAACAATCCCAATTGCCTTCCAGATTTGGAGTTTTGACCTTCTTTCCCCTCTTCATGAATTGAGGGGCCACAAAGGCTGTGTACGCTGCTCTGTCTTCTCTGTGGACAGTACTCTGTTGGCGACTGGAGATGACAATGGAGAAATCAGGGTAGGATGTTTGCTGACATGAAAGCACTGCTCTTTCTGTAGCTTTGCTAATGCTCTGTGCCACACTGGGGACCTTTGTTAGTGTGACTGGGAAGCACAGGCCCTGGGGTTCTGGTTGAATGAGGCATCGTTTGCTTTGTTTCCTGCGCACGTTTTATTCACAGCTGCCCTCCTCTGCAGAAAAGAGTTCATTTTAGTTAGAGTAAAGTGTATGAGTTAGAGTCTGTGCATGCGAGGAGGCAAATGACCAGCTTATCCGCAGTTGGTTGTCTGCTCTTAGCTTGAGAATGATTCATTGGAATTCTTGGACCTGAACCAAAGGTTGTTTATAGTGGCAGAATTTGAGGAAAATTATTTTATAAATCGTTAATTAGGTTATAAATGAATAAACAGCAAATTCTACTGTTTTCAGCACTGAAAGAAAAGATCTCTTAATGAAACCATATCCATTAGACAGTCCACATTTACAGTGTGGCCTATTGCAGTCCTCATGAGCCTGCCTGCCTCTCTCTGGTTGTGTAAGAAGGATCCAGCAGTTGATGGGAAAAATTTGGGCATTGGGATGGCTGCGTTAGTAACCAGTGTATTTGAGAAGCATCTTGTTTTTTTGTTTTTTCTTTTTTACAAAGGAAGATTTAAAATTCATGAGTGAGTATGTAGTTTGCAGGAATGGAGACGTTATCAGATAGGCTTTCCAGGACAATTAAGATTCTCTTGCTTGAGGACTAAGTTACCAGCCTTCTCTGTAAGACTCTTCTAATAAATGCGTGTCAGCTGAAGTGGCAGGGCTGCTTTGGGAACGTTCAGTTCACTCTGAGTTCTTGTCCTGGATGAGAGCGCTCCTTTACTGCTTATGAAGGAGTATTTCATTTTTCAGAAACTCCTGAGGAAATAAATTCTCTTTCTTTAAATGCATGTTATTAAAAAAATTTTTTTTAAATACATTAAACAAAAATTTTTTCTACTGGATTATTCAAAATGTAGGAAAGCTGTTAAATATGTGTGTGTGTGTGTGTATATATATATCTAGCTTATATCTAGCTGTCTTACTAAATTCTTTGTAATGAGTTTCTTCATTTGATTCTCTTGGATTTTCTAGGGAAGCATTTATAAATGATGGTTTTCGTTATGTTCCCTTGCTGTTTATGCCTTTGTATTTCCTTTTCCTATTCTGATGGGCATTTATTTGAAAAATTAGAGTACTGCTCATACATTAATTATCGCTGGAAATAAATGGAAGCATTAGCATCTGTAAGTAATTGGATATATATATTATATAATATATTATTATTATATTATATATAATTATATATATATTATAAATATATATAATTATAAAATATATATATAATTATATATATAAAATTATATTATATTATATTATATATATATATATATGGTCCTGCAGGGACTTATTGTTTAAAATATGTTTGAATGACTTAGGTGTTTGAATGACCTCTGTCAGAATTCTTGGTGGTAGATACTGGACTAGAATTCTGTGGTTTTTTTGTTTTTGTTTTTTAGGTAGTTTGTTAGGCCTTTGTTTGTTCCTTGCTTCTCCCATTATTTTCTTTTTATTAAATGAAAAAAGTCACAATATTCTGACCAGTTGTTCTAAGGTCTCTTGTTTTATTTTTGGAGTATGGTTAATGATAAATATTTTAGGTAATGCATTTTTATTATAATTAGTGTTTTTTAAAAAATTTGGACAGGAGAGAATGCAATCTAAAAAAAATTCCTAAGGTATCATTGAATTGTAATTATATTTTTAAGAAAGATTTCCAAATATGTTCCGGAAGAGATGGATAGACGTATAAAACTTCTGGGTGACCCTGTTCATGCATTTTATATCTTGTTTGTATAGATATGGAATGTCTCAAATGGTGAACTGCTTCATTTGTGTGCTCCGATTTCCATAGAAGAAGGAGCTGCTACGCATGGAGGTTGGGTGACTGACCTTTGCTTTTCTCCAGATAGCAAAATGCTTGTCTCTGCTGGAGGATATCTTAAGGTAAGAGTTCCTCAAAGACTGTGAAAGAAAAGAGCAGCCTATATCCTACTTTGCAAGCTATTTTCACTTCCTGTTTCTCAGTTCGGCCTCCTACAACCCAGCAGAGTGGAAGGGCAGTTACTGTTATCCTCATTTGGCAGTGATGAGACTGAGATCTGTAAGGCTGCTTTTCTCAGCTCTCTTGGAAGTTTTGATTGACAGTGTTAGGAATGTTCTCTGTCCAGAGCTCTCAATTTGCCCCATACTTAGATGATCAGAATGACTAGGAAGTTGAGTGTTTAATTTTATTTTCCACATCACTAATTGTTAACTCTTGGTTGAAAGTCTTTAAAAATTTATTTGTGGAAAAAAATTTATTCATGAAATTTCTTAAGTTTTAGTAGTAGTGATAGCAGTAGTGGTAGTGATAATAATAGCAGCAGCAGCCTATTGTTTGATTTTATAGCCTACAAAATGCTTTCCTTACATCATCTCATTAGCCAGCTTTGTGAAGCTTAAATTTTATTATCCTCAGTTTATGGATGAGGAAACTTATGATCATGGAGGTTGTGTTTCCTAAAGTTCGTAGTAAGGTGGCTTGTGCAAACTGACTATTAGAGAATACAGAGGCCAAGGATTGAATGTGCTGTGGTGCCTCGGTGTCATTTTTCAGTGCTTGCCCCTATTTACCCATCCACTCAATCAAAATGTGTTACTGCCCACCCTGTGCTAAGACACTGCCATATGGCACAGTGTTTAAGACTTGGTTTTTGCCTTCTGGTGGCTTATAGTCTGGGGGAAGCGGACAGTAAATAGTCTCTAAAGTATAGGAGGGTTCTGGGACATGTCTGCATAAAGATAATGGAGTTAGCAGAGGCTTCTTAGGGAGGGGGGATGCTTGAGGTGAGTGTTTTGAATGGTGGTTCACTTGTAAAAGGGGTTGAAGATCCTGTATATTGTATTGACCACTTAAAATAGATCCCTAATAAATTAGATCTTACTGTACTTTTATTTCTTCCTGAAAACATTCAAGTGGAGGAACTGATTCTGATTAATTATCTAACACAGTATAGAGATTAAAAAATATTTGAATGAATGAAGTTTTTGGTTATATGAGACCCACATAATTGCAGTTTTACTCAACATAAAAATCTAGTTTATAAAAAAGGACAATTTTTAGCTCTCTGAGGGGATGTTTGTTATGAACCGTTTTCAAAGAGTTTGCGTTGAAAATACAATGCTTTTTATAAAATGTTGCATTGAAATTATATACATTTTTGGGCACATCTTTAGTTATGGGTGGGGGGGATTGTGAAACTATCACCATTTGTTTTCTTCTAGTGTAGAGATAAACTGTGATTCTTAGACTGCTCTGAGGATAGTGCTTAGTGGAGCAGCACTGCGGTCTTTGGGTTGGAAGCAGGGAGTCTTGAGCTCTGTTAACTGCTGAAAACCTTAACTGCTCAGCTTTGACCCTGAGCTTCTAGAGACCATGTCATTTGATACTCTGGGTCCCATAGAAGGCTATCCCCTAATTATGAATCTGGCTTACAAGATGTGATAGCAATCAGAAATCAGCAGATTTCTAGAGTTCTTGGAGAACCTTGAAATAAGCAGCAGAATGGGTGTCTGTACTATAGAGGTTTATGTCTTAAGGGTGTAAGAACTTATAGCCCGTACATTCAATCTGTATGTTTAAGTGACAGGCTTTCTTCCCTCTGGTTGATTACTAGCATGGTTCAACTGATTATGATATAGCCCAGCCTGCATCTACCCAGCATGTTAATGAGACTATCAAAAGCACTGAGCAAATTATAAGTAAGAAGGAACAGCTGCTGTAGTGTCCAAAGAAATGTGCCTTTTGAGTCTGTTTACTAAGGAAACCAAGCTGTATGAATCGAATGTCAGTAAGATAAAGTAGATATCCAGTAGCTAAAAAGCTCTTAACTTTCAAAGTTATTTCTATCTATAAAGTTAAAAATTAATATAATTTAGCTGTTTACTTGTGTTATGCCGTGGAGTACATACTGCTAGAATGACAAATTCACATTAAACCATGCTTATGAGAAGAAAGTCTGATTTGAAATATGGAATACATGGTGATAAACACAGGTGTGCCATTACTTAGCGGCCACAGAATGTAATGGTCAGGAGAGTCAGTCTTGGGTAGATTGCCTAAGGTCAAAGCCTGGCTCTGCCCCTCATTAGCTTTGCGATTTTACACAAGATTGTTTAATCTCTTTATGCTTTGATTTTCTCATCTGTAAAATGAGTATAATAATATCTATCTCTGAGTTGGGAGGGTTAAAGGAGTTAATACATGTTAGTATACATAGTGTTAAAGGAGTTAACACAGCACCCATACATAGTGTCACATAGTATACTCTGAGTAAATGTTAGCTATTTTAATTCACTCTATTTCTTAGAGCTGTTTTAGGTTCACAGCAAAATTGAGCAGAAAGTATAGAGTTCCATGTATCTCCTGCCCCGACACATGCACAGCCTCGCTATCACCTGAGTATCAACAGAGTGGTACATTTGTTACAATTGATGAACTTCATTTGGCACATCATTAGCACCTTAAGTCCATAGTTTACATTAGGGTTTACTCTTAGTGGTGTTCCTTCTGTGAATTTTTCTTTTTAAGATTTATTTATTTATTTGAAAGAGAGAGAGAGCACACATGTGTGAGTGGGGTAGGAGGGGCAGCGGGAGAGGGAGAGAGAGAGAATCTCAAGCAGACTCCCCGCTGAGTGTGGAGCCTGACATGGGGCTCAGTCCCACAACCCTGAGATCATGACCTGGAGCTGAAATCGAGTTGGACACTTAACGGACTGAGCCACTCAGGCACCCCCATTCTGTGATTTTTGACAAATGTATAATGATATGTGTCCACCATTGTAGTATCATACAGAATAGTTTTGTTGCCCAAAAAATTCCCTGTGTTAGCTATTTTTAACGTCATTGTTTTTTAGTCCATATTCAAGTTAGTGGCTGATGCAGTGTTTCCGAGTGGTTTGTTTGAATAGGGAGAAAGCTGGTGAGAGAACTAGATTAGGTACCAGAAACTGTCCCACCTCTGCCACTCGCTAGCAGTATCATCTTGGGTGACGAGCACTTTTTTCTCTCAGAACCCTGGTTTCCTTATTTGTAAAGTGAGGCATTTGGACTAGGTGATCTCTAAGGACCTTACTATCTCTATGATTTGCTTCTAGTGACTAAAAACTAACAAGTCTTCTCTTAAGTAGGTGGACTGTGTCCTCTGCAGTCTTGTTTACATTGCTATTTTATAAAGCAAAATTGTCAGTTCTGAAAAATTTCAAGTTCCTACAAGTTGCTTCAGTGAAGCTTATTGAAGTCCAATGGGACATACTTTTATCCGTTACTATTACTGAGTGAACACAAATAGCTGACCCAGTCAACTGCTAGAATGCTAGGCACTGCCCCAGATACAAAAGTGAGTGACACCATTATTTTGTTCATAATGCTCTGAATCTCAGTGTGCCTTTTCAAAAGGTGTTCATGTACATTGTCTCTTTTGCCCTTATTTAAGCTGTGAGATACACGGGTAAGCTTTATGATCTCCATTTGGTAAATGACTGTGAGCACTGTTGTAATCTTAGCGAATTCAGTTAGCAGGAGGAGAAAGGAAGGATTTGGCCAGAGCACCTGCTGCATTTGAGATGTTCAGTATTTATTTAGGAAATAAATGTATAGACTGTTTTATAGAGAAACCTGGTATTCAGCTCTTGAATCATTCCTGGGAAAAGGAAGATTCAGTAGAGAGAATATTATGTCTGGTAGCCTATAATAGAAAATAGTCTCAGTGTCTACCAGTCTGTGTCTGCAAACGGACGTTTTTAAAGAAAAGAGGGGCATTCTTCTGTCCATCCCAATGAGAAAGACACACAGGCAGCAGAATTCAGTGTAGTCATGGCCAGAGTGGACTTCGTGCAGCCTTGTGTCTGTAGCTTTCAATAGGCTGCACATCTTCCCAGCATGCCTTGCAGTGGGGCTAGGTGTTCGGTAGCTATGAGGCAGTCACCAGGATTAATCGGGAAAGGCTGACCAGATTGATTATACTATATTCAGCATTAAGCCTTAGACTTTTTTCCCTGCTTTTGCTAAGTTTGGGAGTGGGGAGGTGGTGATAGGGTGAAGGATTCAGCTGGCACTACAGTTGTCACACACAGCAATTACCAATCTAATGAGAATTTTATTTTTCTCTGAACAGTGGTGGAATGTTGTCACTGGGGAGTCCTCACAGACCTTCTACACCAATGGAACCTGTCTCAAGAAAATATACGTGTCCCCTGACTTCAAAACATATGTGACTGTTGATAATCTTGGCATTTTATATATTTTACAGATGTTAGAGTAAAGTAGTTAAGGATTAATGTAAGTTGAACTCTTTTTAATTTTGAATTGCAAAAAATTCTAGTGAAACTCTCTGTATTTCGACTTTTTGTAAAGCTGTGAATGGTTTTGCAGTTATTGCATTCATCACAAAAGTGTTTGTGGTTGGATGAATAATATTAATGTAGCTTTTTCCCAAATGAACACACCTTTAATCTTGTTTTTCATAATCATCATCATTATTGTTAACAGTTTGTCCTTAAGATGCAAATGAAAATGTAAATACGTACCTTGTTATACTGTTGGTAAAATTCTCTCTTGATGCATTCAAATTGGTTGACATAATTAATGAGAATAACTCGGAGGAAATATGTATTTTAATGCTATTATTATGCAGGGTGTGCCTCAGGGTAGCAGACCTGCTTTCTGAACCACATTTACCCCAAGGGGGATAGTTCTTCCAATTATAATCTTGGCGCTTATTTGCAGCCCTTAAATTTGCTTTAAAAATATTCCAGTTTGCCTGCACAGTTCGCAACGTTTCTTTTAATTCACTCGATAAGTGAGTGTTGGATTTCAGAAGTTCTTTGAAGCAAAAGTTCTTTTGAAGCAAAAATTATACGTGTTGAAGAGAATAGATTTTATTGGTCTACCTTTTTCTCACTAGCTGATGGCAGCTCTGTGCTGCGGCTGGACTCCAGTGGTCAGTCTCTGAGTTGGGTGCTGTCCTGCTTGCTCTGGTTTTTTATGTACCAGACTTGTTACTTGACTGAACTTGACCTTTTTTTTTTTTTTTTTTTAAGATTTTATTTTATTTTATTCGACAGAGATAGAGACAGCCAGCGAGAGAGGGAACACAAGCAGGGGGAGTGGGAGAGGAAGAAGCAGGCTCCTAGCTGAGGAGCCTGATGTGGGGCTCGATCCCGTAACGCCGGGATCATGCCCTGAGCCGAAGGCAGACGCTTAACCTTAACCACTGTGCCACCCAGGCGCCCCTGAACTTGACCTTTCTTAATCCTCACTTTCTTCTTGTTTTTTTTTTAAGCAATGATTCTGCAGTTGAATTTTTGTAGATTAGAATATTTGGGGAGGAGCCAGTTTTCATTGTAAGTTTTACAAGAATTTTTCTAAGAAATATAGTAAAAAATTTCTTCTAAGTCTGTTTACTCAGATGAATGGCATTGTCAGTGCTGTTTTCAGTGAATTTCAAGAGAATTCTCTATGGTTTTCTGCTCAGTAACAGAAGAGTCATAGTGACTCTGGAAGATGTCACTTTTAACCTACCAACCATTCTCTTTTCCTTCTCCTTTTCCCTCCTTCTTTCCTCCCTCCAAGGTTAATCAGGAAACATAGCTCTTGACGGGGGAAAAAAGTACATCAAGCATCAGTAACTAGCTTTTTTTTAACCTCCTGATTAGGAACTTTAATTGCAGTTTAAATCTCCATTTCCCCTGACAATATATTGTTAAGGGAAATGGCAATAAATTAATAATAGGTGTGGGTCATATAAGAAAATAACCAAAATTCAAAAATTTTGCTGCTGCAAAAGAAACGAAATCAAATGAGTATTAGTGTTAATAGTAGGTAAGTAGTGAGCTGTTTCTGTTGTTGATGTGTATTAGAAGTGGTGTAGGTAGCGGGGGCCTAGACCACTCCAGATGTATTTTAGATTAAATATTACTATTTAACATTTAAGGGAGCCATAAATAGAATTCTTAAGGAGGTTTGGCTTTTGGTTTTTTATGATGGGTTGAGGAACTAGTATGTAGGCTTACTGTGATTTAAGCAAATGTGATGTGAAAATCTTAATTTTATGAAAAGATTTTTGTAAATGATATGTTGTGTTAGAGTATCCAAATCATAATTTGATTTGCATACAGTGTTTAGGAACTTGATTATAACTCAGAGTATAAAGTATTAACTTTTAGAATTAAAAGCCACTTGACTATTAAAGTATATAGGCTTTTAAAAAACCTTGATTGGCTTCTGTCTTTAAAATAAAAATAGAAATGGGAAGAAAAGGTAACATGACAAAAAGGCAAGGTAAAAAACAAGGTAACTTGGAGGAAGAAGAGAAGCCTAGTATAGTGGAGCTGCATGTTTCAGGGCAGCTCAAATGGTCAGTCAAGGGGAGGGTTTTGTTTTGTGCTTGCAGATGAGCATTTTTTTCAAGCATTTTCCCTTGTTGTATTTTTTGTAATGGAAATTACATTGCATTTTGTATATGTAAAGGTTTTTTACATTGTGTGTATCTTGTATGTTTTGAAAACTATTTTGTATTTATGATAGAGGTCACATGATTTTTTTTTTTTTTTGCTTCGGTATACATTTTAGTACATGAAGTAAAAAAAATTTTATAAAAAATAAAATTCCTAAAATATTTTTGAAAAATATTTTCGGATTGTTTCAGACTCCTTGCTTGTCCAACTTTGTTGATTAGAAAACAAATGTGACAGATTCTTCAAACTAAAGCCGTCATCCTTTCTAGTAATGCTTTATCAACTATGTCTAGTTCAATTTTATTAAAATTTTATCTCCTCAGTTTATCTCTGATGATTGCTACCTGGTGTGACTGGCATGGGAAAGAGCCTGTAAAGAAGAGAATTCATTTATGTATTTTTTTTTTTAAGATTTTATTTGTTATTTGATAGCACAAGCAGGGGGAGAGGCAGAGGGAGAAGCAGGCTCCCCACCGGGCAGGGAGGCTGACGCAGGGCTCGATCCCAGGACCCTGAGACCACGAGCCAAAGGCAGATACTAAACCGACTGAGCCACCCAGGCACCCCTCATGCCTTCATTCTTTCATTCAGTAAATATTTATTGAGATCTACCATGTGCCTGGCATTTTTGTAGGAATTGGGGATATAGAAGGGAGCCAAACGGTCTTTTTCTTACTGCAGTTTAGGGCCAAGGAGAGGCAGAAAAAAAGTAAATAAGTAGAACCTATAGCCTTATTAGTTGATATGTTTAAGTGGGGAGGGGAGAAGCATTACAGTTTCAGATGGAGTTGCTCACTGAGAAGGTGACACTTGAGTACAGACCTGAAAGGTGAGGGAGTGAGTCATCCAGGTATCTGGAGAGGTTCCTGAGCGAGAGTTCAGTGAGTGCAAAGACAGAACAGTGGGTGGGTTGCTCCGTTATAGAGCGGGCAAGGAGGCCGGTGTGTGGCTGGAGAAGACTGCGTGGGGGGGGTGTAACAAGAGGTGCATCACCATGCAGGGCCTCCTAGGCTACTGGAAGGACTTTGAGATGGGCTGAGATGGGAGCTACTGGAGGAGTTTGGGCAGTGGAGTGATCTGACTTGAGGTTTAATTGGCTCCTCTGGCAGTGGGAAATTGAGAATCAGTTGAAAAGGGGGACAGGCAAGGGTAGAAGCAGGGGTACCAGTGAGAAGCTTTTGCAATAATTTGGGCAAAATGAAGGCAACCAGACTAGGGTGGCAGCAGTAGGGGTTGTAACAGTTGGATTCTGGATAGATTTTAATGATAAGAGTTAATAGGATTTGCCAGTGGATGAGAGAGACAAATTAAGAATGATACCAAGGTTTTGGCCTCTTTGGCTTGAGCTATTGGAAGATTAGCACTGCCATTATCTGAGATGAAGATGGTTATGAAAGGAGCGGGGTTTTGGACATAGTAAGTTTGAGATGGCTGTTACACGTCCAAGTGGGGATGTTGAGTAGATGTTTGGGCAAAAGGGTCTGGCGTTCATGGGAAGAATCTGTGATGGGGATATAAATCTGAGAATCATTAGTGAATCCAATGTATTTAAAACCACAGGATTAGATGAGATCAGCAGTGAAACACATGTTGATAGACAAGATTGGAGTCCTAAGCCAGAGTCCAGGGCAGGCTGAGGTTGGTGAGGTGAGGGAGCAGCACAGAGACTGAGAAGGACCACAAAGAACAAGAATTGCAGCGTGATGTATTAAGTTATAGTGAATGCAGTGGGCGTGGGTTCCTAACTCTGTGGTTTTGGGCAAAATGCCTTTATTTTGTTTGTTTGTTCAGCCACCTGCCTGTCTTTCCCATATGGCTTGCATCTCTACTGCGTGCCAAGCACTATTTTAAGTATTAGCCAGGGCAGTACATAAATACACTTTAGTTGTTGGGAGAGATTGGGAACAATAGAGAACAAGAAAGCAAGAAAATATCAGCAGTTGTTGTATCTGTAAAATGGGTATCCTTTCTTCTCACGGTTGTTGTAAAGATTTAATAAGATAACACTCATGAAGTACTTACCTCAGTGCTTGGGCCAAAAAAGTGCTCAGTAAACATTCCTTGGTGTAATTCGGGTCCTGTCACCTTTGACCTGGCAGCAGTTCCCTGACTGCTGTCTCTGCCACCAGTCATGTCCCTCTGCTTAATCTTTCCACAGTGCTCATCTTAATCTTGTCACTTCTCTCTACAACCCTGCACCTGCTGTGTGCTCTATTGCTTCTTGGTCTTTGTATATGCTGTTCTCTCTTCTATACTGCCTATTTCCTGCCTAATTTTTCCCCCGATTCCTTCTTATCCTTCATATATTCTTTGAGATAACCCTTCTGCTGAAGGTTTGCCCAGCCCTCTCATAGTGTCCTCTTTTCTCTGCCATGGCTTTTATCACCCTGTATTGTTTACTTATTGGAGTCCATCATTAGATCGTAAGCTCCATGAAGCCAGGTCTATGTCTTTTACACCACAGTCTAACAGAAGCCTGGCTCCATTTGGAGTCTCAATAAGTATTTGTTGAATGATTGAAATTCTTGTATGTGTGCTTGCATGCCCATAGCGCACTCTCTGTTCTCCGTCCGCACTAGCATATCAAGGGACTAATTTAGTAGCACGTCACCGGCATTGTCTTTATCTTTCTGTTTTAGTTTGGCATTTTATTGTGAAGCATCATTAGAGGAAAGTAAAACTTCACTTGAATAAAAAAGATTTGCTTCTAGATTATATGAAATGAATAAACATGTCCCTGAAGTGTTTAAGTTGGCAAGTATGGCAATCTATTCAACATTGTTTTTATTATAATTCACTTACTGACCTTTAGAGAAGGAGGAAATGATTTTTGCATAATTCTTGGTCTCTGAAGATTGTCACTTGTATAGATTTCCTTGCTCATAACCCCTCCCCTTAAAACTTTGGAGATACTATACAGTTATTAAATGCCTGAATTAGAATATCAGCTGCTCTTGGGCTATGAGTTTAACCATAGAATTATTGTGTAGTTGTGTATATTCATGGGGAAGGGGCAGAAAAATGTGCATCAAACGTGAGACTCATCAGAGACCAGGTCTTTGAAGTCATTTGGCATCAACATCATATTATTTCTAAGTCTGATGCTGTAAGAAGACCAAAACTTGGAAAATTTTCTTTTAAATTATGATTCAGGAAAATGAGCTGCTGGTGTTCATTGTAAGTTCATTTATGAGGTCAGGCCTTCAGAACTGGGAATAGTATCACAGAGAAGCGAACAGAAAATCTGCCTTTGTAATTTCCCAAAACCCAGGGCTAGAGTAAGTGACTAGTGAGAGCACATCAGGCCCAAGTTTCGGTGGGGTAGTTCTGAGCAACTGCTCAAACTGGAAAACACGCAGTAGCTGGGTGAAGCCTTTTGCTCAGTACAGAGGTGGCTGTTGGGAGGAGCCGGAGCGCACCTTCTCACCATCCGTTCAAATCTTCACTGCCTCCCCCCTCAGGGGACTGCCCAGCCCTTATTCTATCTTCACAGCACTTGAGTGGATTTGCAGACTCTGCAGTCCTAGCTTAGAGAGGAAGAACTACACCCCAGACAGTTAATCGGTGACAAAGCTAGGGCCACAGTCCAAACCTGATTTTCTTTTCTTTATAGAGAGACCCAGACCCACTGGGCTACAAGTTGAATGTCAGTTTCAATTGGAAGTGGAATCCTCCTGGGTTTATGGCAGATGAACACCAGTCTAGGGTCAAGGCTTGGGTTTCAGCAGCTGGAGAAGATTCTGGAGATCTAGGTTTCTCATCTCTGATTCATCTTCAGTTAGCATTGATTCTAAACCCCTCACCTTGTGTTTATTTGCCCCACTCTGTCAAATAACTTTCTGAGACCTTAACAAATCCTTTTTAGGAGGAAGGAAGGAGGAACTATTATTTTTTACCAGTGTTTTCTGTGCCAGGCCCTATGCTGGGCACATCCCACACATTATTTAATTGAATCCTCACAACAGGGCTGCAAGGTATTATCGCTGTTCTCTAGATGTGGAAACAGGTGCAGAGAGATTAAGTCACCAGAGCCCCACGGCAAAGTGGTGGAGCTGGGGTTTTGGTCCATGCAGTTGGCCACCTCACTAAAGGCCCTGGATGAGAGGATGCAGGAGCATCATTTCAGTTGTGACTTGACTTCGTTATTTATTTCACGCATTCAGATCATGTGTCATGACTGATCCTAAGCCCTGAGGTGGTCCCTGCTCTTGAGGAGCTTCTACTTTTGGTTTTCTGGTTAGCCCATCTCTGCCCTGCAGGGATTGCTCTTTGAAAAAAGAAGCAGGGTCCGTTCTGATAGGAGCCAGGTGGATGGCAGAGGTTGGGGGATGTTTTGGGTTTGTCAGCACTTGGCTACTACCCAGCCTGGTCTCAATTCTCAGATGACTCAAGCATTGAGCAGGGAAGGTGGCAGCCTTATGGCCTGCCCCCCTGAGATGCTTATTTCTACTTTGAAACTCTTAGGAGTTTCATTTGAGATTAGCGGCAGCCCTGGGGTCAGTGGATCCACATGCTTTCTGCCACCTCGATTTCATTTTCTTTTCTCCTTTTCCATTTGAAAAGGTGTAGCCTCTCAGAGCCTCAGTTTCCTTATTTGTCAAATAGGGACCACAACACTTGATTGCAGAGTTTTTTGTGAGGCTTGAAAGATATGTCAGGCATCCGGTATAGGTCTCAATAGCATTATTATCTTTTGTTTCAGTTATAAACTTCCATTCCTTTACTGCCCGTGTTTCCACGGTTTACAAAGTGGGAACCTGTGACTTTTGCTTTCTCTAGGCATCCTTTTCTGTCTCATGGTAGATCTATCTTCTTGGCTGTTAGCTCGCGGGAGACAGACTTTGTTCAGCAGGAAAGCTGTCATCTGCTTTCTTTTGGGTTGTCTGAAACTTTCTTCTCTTTGGGATGCGCATGCACCCACGAGTGGTGGAGGATTGGGAATGAGAATGGAGAAGAGACCTTGGGCTTGCTGCTTGGGCTGGTGCTTGGGAGTATGGTAGAACTCTGGCTTTGGCTGTCAAGTGTATCCAGGTTCAAATCCTGGCTGCACTAATGTCCTAGCTGTGTGACTTTCAGCAAATGTTTTAATCTTCTTAAGGACCTGCTTCCCAGGGAGCAGGAGGGCCTCATCCATCCAGGGGTGAAGCTTCTTACACTTTGTTGCCCCAAAATTATCTGGAAAACTTAAAAACCTCCCTAAACCTGGACCTCATCCCAGGCCAGTTAATTCAGAATCTCTGGAGATGGGACCCAGGCATCTGTACTGTTTTAAAGTTCCCAGGTGATTTCAGAGGTCAGTGGAGGTTGCGAACCAGTACCCTTTGCTGTGTCGCCCTTGATGGCCAGGCCACTGCCGTCTTCTGTCCAGCTGCCAGCTACACTTTGATGACTGCTTCTACAGTGTGCTGCCGTGCCTGCTTTGCTAGGACAGCCTCAGGAGTGTTGCTGGGCAGCACAGACGGTTGGTATGCCTATTGTATTAACAGAGATGAGGGGATCTTTCCTGCTCGGATTTGATGGCTAATTTATAGAGCAACTATTTTAGGGTTATTATCATCATGGCTCTGGTTATGGCTTTCTCTATCCAGGTGTCTCACCTTTGTGTACTTGCTTTCACTTTTGACCTAGTACCATGATTATTCCCATCATGGCAGACACTGTTGGTGGCCATCCTAATATCCAGTCTCTCCATTTTCGTCACTAACAACTCCTGAATTGTTGGGGGGCTGTAGTGTGCTCAGCTAAAATCAACAGCTGTGTTTTCCAGCTGCCTGTGTAGGGGTGGCCAATGAGTTGTGGCTTGAAGCTTCCAGGAAAGCTCCTAAAAGATTGCTGTACTCAATTGGGAGTCAGGAGACCATAGGTCATTATCATTCTTCTTATTATCTGGAATGTGGATGTGCTGGATAATGCTCCAGCAGCCATTTTGTGAGCATGAGGTGACCTTACAGATGCCATATGCTAAGGGTGACCGAATAAGAATGTAGAAGGAGCTTGTGGACCTCCCATTCCAGCCCTCTACTATTTCTGAAGTTCATGTTACATGAGAAAAAATTCAGCCCTTCCCTGTTAAAGAGACTGTTATTTCTGGTCTTTGCTACTAGTCCCTAAATTCAGTTCCTGATACTGAATAAACCAACCTGGTGTATAAGAGCAGTCCAGCAAATGTCAGTGACTCTGCATCTCTGCCTCCTCCACCCCCTTACTCTAGCCACAAACGCACTGTTCCTCCTCTGATAAGTAACTGGACATCTAGCTAGCTGTGAGGCTGTTGAAGCTTGGAATCCAGAAAGTCACAAAGAAGTGATGCATGGATCACGCCCAGCCCACAGATGAGTTTTATTTGGCCCACACTTATTTTTTTAAATGCTGAATTTGTTGCCAGCATTTGAAAATCTGGTGATTTTGCATAAATACTGATTTCTTAGAAAATCTGTTGACCCAGGGTCTTCATTTCTGCCTGGCAACAATTAGCTGAAAGTAAGTAGCAGCTGCCCCCTGAGATGAGGCAGGTGCTCTGTGGATCATCACAGCCCCACTCATTCATGTCACCTGTGGCTCTGAAGCCATGTGAGTTTGCAACTTTGTACCTCGCTACCCAGACACACACCCCAGAAGTGGCCTGCTCACATGGTATTCCTGAACTTCCCAGTCTCCCTTGACTCAACACTTAGCACATTGGGGTTTTTGTTTTTGTTTCTCTCAGAAAACTGAGCATACACTTTTGATAAGCGGAGAGAAATCAGCCTCTCATATGTCAGAAAACAGCTGATGTTGCTTTTTACTTGGAGGCCTCTTGACTTTCCTTCTCACGTGTCTTATTGAGGAGAGGCAGTAAGGGGGAGAGCTGCAGGCTCCTCAGGGAGCCGCTGTCGGCATGCTTGACTGAGGCACTGAGATATCCGGAGGACAATTAAATTGAGTATTGAATATGGATTGCTTTGAACAGGCTTTTATTACCGTGTCATGGGTAAGAAGGACTCCAGCGCAGCTTGCTCGTACTGCCCTCTGAAACATAACTTAGGTGTCTCCTGAATGGCAGGGCTTGGAAGCTGCACGTTCGCTCTGCTGCACTCGTGCAGTCTGTGACATGCATGCTCCTCAGTTGTCTGAACCCCTGAGAAAACCTCAGCTGTTGGGGTGACCCTAACGGAGCTGTTCAGTGCAGAGTCTGTTTCAGTCTAAGTCTTTATGTCCTTGGTCATTAACTACTCTTGGAAAGTTAAATGCCTATGCAGCTTTTACCAACCTAGGTCTCTGGGGTTTTGGAGAGTAAAACAATTTTGATGATAAATAATTTGTAGCTATAATTCTTTGAGTTACGCACAGTGTGCAGTATGTTGGCTCAGGAATGGTCATCTTAGCATTAGCGGTTCTAAGTAGAATGGTGCCACGCTGAACACAGAGCAAGTTCTCAGTGAGTAGATTGAGCTGGGATGAAGAGAGGAAGCAAGTGGAATTGGTCTGCACCAAATTCTTAGGGTTAATTCCCCCACAAAAATAAGACCTGGCTCATGGGTACTAATGTATGCAGGATGGTGATTGGGCAATGAGCTTAAGGAAATTCTCTGTCTGCTTTGGAGCTGGTTGCTGTGGGAAGCAGGACTCTGTTGCTGGGGCAGCCAGATGCCAGGGTTTGTTTGTACATTTGCACAGACAGCAGTAAATGGGCGTGGGGTGGGCTGGGTGTAGGGGGGACAGGAATGGAATAGGGGGCAGGTTGATGCAGCCTTGGTGCAGATAGACTCTGTTGGCCTACATTGGCTGGTTCCCCAATTATATTTTAAGAAAATGTGTTTATTACTGTCAGATTGCTTGATTTTCATAGGAAACATACTCAGTGAATACCTTATATAAAAAGAGAACTGAAAAACTTAGTGTCTTAAAAAAAAAGGCTTTATTCCATATAGACTTCTGAACATGGTCATTATATTCCAGTTCTGTGGGAGAAGACTGAACTCTGAAGGCTAGCCCATTTACCACATTTTCATTTCTTTTCGGAAGTAGCTTAGGAGCAATGTTACTTGGGGTCCAAGTGTGAATTTTTATTTTTGAGAATTTGGCCATTTGTTCATTATCTAAACCTGTGTTCTGGCCCATCATATCCAAACATTATATGCCCCAATAATATTCCCAACAGAAAATCTGGTATGTCTTGAGAAAAACCATTGGGGCCATGACTTACTAATGAATTAACTAGGCATAATTTTCATAGGGTTCATTCACCCAAACTTATCATAGAATATAATGTAAGAAAAAAAGAGTAATTCAAGTTCTTTTTTGGAATAATATGAGCATTCGAGGATCCCCATCCCCCATGGATACTGCAGTTACTAGTGTGTCAGACTTCCCCTTCAAGAAATCAGCTGCATATCTCTTCTTCATTATGTGGGCTGGCTCTCTTCCATTTGCCCCTCATACCTCTCCTTCTTCTTCCCTGCCTTGTGTAGACCATATCAATGAGCTCCTTGTCCTCTGGCTTCCAGTGGGTTCAGGTAATGCAGGGTGGATAGTGAGATCAGGGTATTTTAATCCCTGGCTCCCTCACTACAGCTGGCCATGTCCCTCAGCCTGTCTGGCAGCCCCTCCACACAGCCTTCTCCTTTCCTGTTCTCCCTCAGGCAATTACCAGCCCAGGGACACTGTTCCACCCGTCTGTTCCCCTACATGCTGCCAACACCTATGTAAGTATCCTATTAAACAACTCTTAAAATATCCCAATTGGAATGTGCCATCTGCTTCATGCTGGGACCATAACTGATACAAATAAGCATTTGATCCACAGAGAGAAGAGGACTGCTGACCTCTTGGTGGTTACCAAAGATAAAGAGGGGCCAGATTAGCCGAGTTGAAGCATTACCATCTAAAATTCCAGCCCAAACCTTTCTTCAGGAAACCTGCCCACTCTGCCTCTGTGAATGGCATCCCCTCTCAGGTTGGTTTCAGTGTTTTCAAAGCCATGGGTCTGTGCATGTCAGGCTGGTAGCACCCTGTTTGTTTTGGTGTGTTTCAAAGAGTAACAGACTTCGATCCAGCAGTGCAGGGGAGCTCTCCTGAAAGTCACAGGACATGGAATGTGAAATGCTAACGTGGCCCTAGATCACTTGACTTGCAGCACACGTTTTAGAAAAATGGAAGGATTGATGTTATGTAATTTTAACCCCTACCAAAATTCGTATGTTGAAGGCTAATCCTCCAAAGTGATGGTATTTGGAGATGGGCCTTTGGGAGATAATTAGGTTAGATGGGGTCATGATGGTGGGACCCTCAGAGTGGGATTAGTGCCCTTATAAGCAGAGACACCAGAGAGCTTGCTGCTACCTTAATTCTCTGCGAGTGAGCACGTGTGCGTGCACACACACACAGGTCATATGACCACACAGCAAGATGGCAGATGCCTGCAAACCAAAAGAGCCTTCAGAGAGAAACCTATCTGCCAGCATCTTGATCTTCGACTTTCCAGCCCCCAGAGCCGTGAGAAATACATTTGTTAAGCCACACAGTCTGATATCTCATTTAGCAGCCCAACCTGAGACAAACGTGTAGATGTTTTTCCAAACAAGCTATCTGTACTGTCACAGACAGTCTATTTGGGTGGTCCTTGCTCTTTTAGAAATTTGTTTCGGCAATTTCTCCTTGTAGCCTACTGTAATATTTAAAGACATTGGAGATTTTTTGGCTGAAATTTAAAGGCCAATGTATCATTCTCAGACTGGCTGAACTTAGAAATGAGTAAATTTTCTCAATTTTGCCAATTAAAAAAAATCCCTTTAGCTATAGATGTTGAGGAGGCTGGGCCTTTGGGTTTTTTCCTAAATGGAAGTGGGAGGGTGCTCACAGAATGATGCCAAGCACCGGTGGCTGTACAATTTCCGTTTTATTTTGTGTGCTTTTTTTTTATAGGATATAAATAATGACAAAAATTACAAAATTTATAACTGGAAGCCCAAGCATATTTACACATATGTTTCTGTTTCAGCAAAGCTACTATTTACTTTGCTCCTATACAATTACCTTTCGGTACCATACTTCAGTGTTATTTTATTCTCCATTTACTACATACATATCAACAGTGAATAGGCAAAATATATACAAGGAACTGTTCAGGTCAAGTAATTTAATATTGTATTAAAATTCTTCAACACTGAACTAAATCCATTTACATTTGTCAGTTTGAAATAAAATTTAATTATCTTTCTTTAAAACTCACCAACTGATGAATAACTGATAATCCTCGGGTTTGAAATAATATTAATAAAAAAAAACATTAAGACAACCCCACAATTTATCAATATCGCTATAATGAACTTCAAAATGATTCACAATATGATCAGTTAGAACAATATACGTTAAAATGTTACTTTTTTCTATAATGATATTGGTACTGTTTATATAATTTGATTCTACATAAATATACATTATGGTATCATACAAATACTCCACAGAGACATTAAAAAAATTAAAATACCTTAAAGAAATGTAAGTAAATTTTATTTAATCAAATAGTAAGCAAACATTTATTTGTTTCAAGAAAAGAGTTTTATTACTTTGGAATCTCTCCTCTTTTTTTTTTTTTTTTTTGTATTTTTTCTAGAAAAAACTTTTTGCAATAGAGTTTTATTAACACCTTTCTCAAACAAGGTTTCCATGACAGAAATCTTGATAGCAGGAGCCCTACATTTTGTTTTTTAACGTTTTCTTTAAAACACTGTGAAGGTTAAAAAAAAAACAATCTTTGCAGCTTATGGCTGCGTCAGCACTTTCGGTCGGATGCCAGTCTGCTTGCCCTAATCTCCTGCTCTGGGGAGTGTCATCAGCACTTTGCCACACCCAAGCCAGTCCTCTTGGTGGTAGCAGTAAAAATTTAGTTATTTGAAATGAAACCAGAAACATCCTTCACAACTAAACCTAGTTTTCTTATCAGTGCATTAATGAAACATTCTTTTAATAAAAATATTTAATACAAGACACACTTTTCTGTGCATAATAAATTCCTCTGTTTTGAATCATTCTTAAATTTTGAATCAATCCATAGATGTAAATGTTTTCTTTATCTGACATGGTTGATTACATATAAAACCCACAAATATAGAAATTGGGAAACAGGATTTCCTGGCAATCATGGGGGTGGTTTTTGTCTTATGCATGAAATGGTGCTCAATGATACGACTTTACAGGTGTTTTCTGGGTAGTTCTGTTCTGACTCTACCTTTAAAACTGCTGACTGAAAAATCCAAGATTTTTATACTTTTAGGCAGTATTAGAGATCCCCTGTACCTTTTTTTAAAAAGGTGTTATCCCCAAATTCAGCAAAGCAGTGTTGGGGGCAAAGTCATTAGAAATACGTTGGGTGGTGGCAGGGAGGGGAGTTGGGAGAGTCAGCAAAAAATCTCAACTCATGCCTCTCAGGGGTTACGGCTGGAAAGTCTTGGTTGCACACTTTCTGTCACTGGTGCAGAAAGAACGTCCCCAGGAATGGCCAGCAGCCTTTCGCCCATGACAAGGCCACACAAACAGAGCAGTCTTCCTCCTGGGCTGGGTGGAAACTGAGGCGCGAAGGGAAGCCTGCTCCGGGACTGCTCAGCGTGCAAGGCACCGCGAGGACAGGAGGATGGTGAGTATCAGAAAATTGTGGTTTCATACTTGGTATTAATTCCTCTCTTGGCTTCTTGTCCCGGCTCCACGATCCATGGCAGATTGGCCAAAGTCTTTTGCTCAGATGGGTCGATCTGCTTTAGAACAGAAAGGCTGATGCCTGTTATACGGTACCTGTACCGGGGTGCAAACATGCTTCCTAACACTTCTTGGAAACCAGTACTAGGCCCTGACAGGACTGCAGTCCTGTCACAGACCAACAGGTATGTGAGAATCGTGTGTTTGTCCTTTTCATTTAGGTTTACTGCATAAGGACTGTATGCAAGACATTCAAAGGGTGGGTGGTGAATGAGACCTGGCCCTTGCTCTTGAAGGCACACAGATGGGGAGCAAACACAGAAACACTTCAATACTGAGAAAGGGGGATGGAGGGAGGGAGGGTGCTCTGCAGTTAGGGAGCCAGGGGACTTCCTAGAGGAGGTGAACCAGGTTATGTCACTCTCCAGCTCTCAAGTCTACAATAATTTCCATGACAGAATAAACCCGAATTCCTCAAGGTGAAGTCTAGCCACACTGACTTTGCTTCTCCCTGCATGCCAAGACCACACCCAGGGCCTCTGCTCCCATCATCTGCTCTGTAGGAATGTTCTTCCCCAGACACCTGCATGCCTTGCCCCCTAATGTCACTCAGGTCACAGCTCAAACATCACCTCCTCACCTCTTCACCCAATACAAAATAGCATCCTAACTTCTCTTCTCTTCTGCTCTGTTCTTTATAATCCTTATGCCACACACATCATATATTTATTCCTTCATCCTCCACTGCAATGTAGGATTTTGTTCTCTTCACTGTTTCCCCCAGACTTAGAAAAGCTCCTGGCAACCCAGTAAATAATAGGAGGTACACAATAAGTACTTACTGAATAGATATTATAAAAGAATGAGGTAATGTCTAAACAGCTGGAGGATGAGCTAGAGTTTGCCTGGTGAGGGAGCAGGGAAAGGGGGGAACAGCATGTGCAAAGCTCCTATGGTAAAAAGAAGTGGCTGGTTGAGAAGCTGCAGTTAGGTCGGAGAGTGGAGATGGGAGGGTGAAAAGGTGAGCAGGGCCAGGTCAAGCTGAGCCTTGAACCAGACTGAGCTGAGCTATAAAATGGTTAAAACCATTTTAGCCCCTGTGCATATAAAGTCAAACAGGCCATTCCTGGGTAATGCTTGAGCTGTGAGCTCTCAGGAGGGGCCCTGGAGGGAGTTTTTCACTGCACTGCTCCCTCACCTTTTGGTGTTTCTACATCTGCCCTGGCCCTGGCCACCTGCTCTGCTCAGGAATGCTGGGGCAAGAAAGCCTGGGAAGGTCTCATTTGTATCTCCACAAGGCTGTGGGAAGGACTTCACATATTCTTAGGAATCATGGAATATTTCTCAACAATAATCAGCTGGACCTGAGGGAAATGGAACACGGACACCAGCTGAGGGGGATGGGATGTTGCGGCAGTTAAAGGACATCAGTATTATTCACTATGTATTTTCGTATTTCTCAGTGAAGGCTTTTCAATGAATATTTTATGAGCCCTCATGGCACCTAACCCAGTTGTGCTCTTCTGGAAGTTTATAGAGACCAGAGTAAAGTCAGATGGAGGCACCTGCCATCTGAGAAAGAATGTAATAGTCTAAGAGATAATCCAAAAATATTCTGAAAACTGGACATTTAACTTACAGGTTTGTTTGTTTGTTTGTTTGCAGGGGGGAAATAGAATTAAAAGCAGGTATATAGTTGATTGTGACTAGGTATCTACCTCAGAATGGATGGCCCAGGAAAAGCCTCTTCATGTAACTGAGACCTGAATGACAAGTGGGAGTGAGCTGTGCAGAAAGATGGGGGATACTCTGCTAGGTGGAAGGAACAGGTGACACAAAGGCCTCAAGTAGGAATAAGCTTTGGTCTGTTGCAGGAATAGGAAGGCCTGAGCATCAGAGAGCAGCACGGTGGGAAATTAGGTTTAGGTACCTGGGGCAGTGGTGCCATGATCTGATGTGTGTTTTAGGATCACTCTGGTTGCATAAGGAAGACTGTTAGGACATGTACTGCAGTAGTTCTGGAGAGCATAGTGGTGGTAGCCTGGATGAGAAGAGTGAGGAAATGGAGAGGAATGGGTGGATCGGAGACATGTTTTAGGGGTTGAGTAGATGGAATCTGCTCATGTGTTGTACACTGTGGTTGGAGGAAGACAGGAATTAAGGATGACCTCTAGATTTATGGCTTGAGCAACATGGTGAATGGTTATGCCATTTACTGAGCTGGGAAAGACAGAGTATAAATAGCTTTGAGGGGAAAAACAAGAATTCTGTTCTGGGGACTTCCAGGGAAGATGGCAGGGGAGGAGAATCCTAGGCTCACCTCATCCCATGGATACATCTAGAGAACACCCCCATCAGTGTAAATAACCCAGAAAATGACCTATAGATTGGCAGAAAAGACTTTTCACAGCTAAATGTAAAAAAGAGCCCACATTGAAGAGGGTGGAAAGGGCAGAGATGCAGTTGGGAGCCAAACACCTGCAGGACCTAAAGGAGGGATCCTGTGGGTGCAGAGGGGGAGAGGAGCAGACCCCACACCAGGCACCCCAGGCACAGAAGACATGCACTGGGAAGATGAATTCCTGTAACATTTGACTTTGAAAACCAGAGGGACTTAACATCATGAGTTCTTACAATCAGTGGGGCTTAACACACCTGGAACTTTGAAAATCAGTGAGCCAGAGAGTGACAGGAAACTGAGTCCCTGCCCTTAAAGAGGCAGCATAACAAATACCCCACCAAGATACAGCATAGAAGCAGCAGTTTGAAAAACACCTGGGGTATACAGGAGGGAGGAAGACTTGCTTACTAATCTCAGAGCATGTGCTGGAGGGGCCGAGATCTTTGGGAGACTTCAAGAACAAGAGAACTGGCAAGCACCATTTCCCTCTCCTACCCCCCAGCCTGGATATGGGTACACCCGTGTGAACCACTGCAGCAAGAACTCTCTCCACCTACCTTGCTAACAGCATGCCCTGCCCCCACGCTCTCCTGTGGACCCACCCCCCGATCTGGCCTTGCGAGTCCATCCAGAGCAACACCACAAGCATGGCAGGATACAAGCAGCCCTGACAGGGGTCAGCACCACCTCAAAGGGACTTCTGCCCTGGGGGAAGGGGAATAAAACCACACAAGCAATCTGACTGTGGCCCCAGGAGTGGGCTGGGGGCAGATATCTGGTCTGACTACAGGCCCCACTCATCAACAAAAATGCAGGGGACAACACAGGGAGAATGCTTTCCGTGCAGTGCTCCTGCAGCTCTGGAAAATACCTGGTCTAACCCAACTCAAGCCCAAGGCTGCCCCAGACTGGCCCACTAACAACACAGGGAACCAAACCCTGCCCACAACAGGTAAAGAGAGCCACAGAAGACAACTGGACTGAAGGCAAAAGCAGCTCAACCACAACAGTAAGGTGCACACAACACACAGAGGGAATACCCCATAAGTGCCAGGTTCTGATGAAGAGGGGACATTGCACTGCAGGGCACTATAGGACCTCTTGTTGATAAGGCCACTACTTTCAAGAGCAAGAGACATAGCTAACTTTCCTAACACACAGAAACAGACACAGGGAGTTAGACAAAATGAGGAAACAGGAATATGTCCCAAATGAAAAGAACAGGACAAAATCACAGCAAGACAACTAAACTCTTAGAGATAAGTAACGGAGATAATATGCCTGATAAATAAATAAAGGTCATAAAGGTACTTACTGGACTTGAGAAAAGAGTACGGGACCTCAGTGAGACCCTCAACAAAGAGATAGAAAACATAAAAAAGAACCAATCAGAGATGAAGAACCCAATAACAAATTAAAAATACACTAGAGGGAATAAATAGACTAAAGGAAGTAGAAGAATGGATCAGTGATGTGGGGGACAGAGTAGTGGAAAGCAAGCAAGCTGAACAGGAGAAAGAAAGGATTAACAAAAAATGAGGCTAGATTAAGGAAACTCAGTGACACTATTCAGTATAACACTGCATTATAGGGATCCTAAAAGAAGAGAGAGAAAAGGGGGCAGAAAGCTTATTTGAAGAAATGATAACTTAAAACTTACCTAATTTTGGGAAGGAAATGGAAGTCCAGATCCAGGAGGCACAGAGAGCCCCCAACAAATCAAACCAAGGAGGTCCACACCAAAACACATTGTAATTAAAATGGCAAAAAGTTGTGCTAGAGAATTTTTAAAGCAGCAAGAGAAAACAGTTACATACAAAGGAAGCCCCATAAGGCTATCAGCTGATTTTTCAGCAGAAACTTTGCAGGCCAGAAAAAAGTGGCATGATATATTCAAAGTGCTGAAAGAAAAAACCTCTAACTGGCAAGGCCATCATTCAGAATAGGAGAGATGATAAAGAGTTTCCCAGACAAAAGTTAAAGGAATTCATGACCACTAAACCAGCTCTACAAGAAATATTAAAGTGGACTCTTAGAGTGGAAAGGAAAGACTATAAGCAGGAGTAAGAAAAGTAGGAAGCACAAAAGCAGAATTAAGTATGCCTATAAAAATCAGTCGAGGGATTCACAAAATAAAAGGATGTAAAATATGACACCATACACCTAAAATGGGGAGAGAGGAGTAAAAATTTAGTGCTTTTAGGGGCGCCTGGGTGGCACAGCGGTTAAGCGTCTGACTTCGGCTCAGGGCGTGGTCCCGGCATTCTGGGATCGAGCCCCACATCAGGCTCCTCCGCTGGGAGCCTGCTTCTTCCTCTCCCACTCCCCCTGCTTGTGTTCCCTCTCTCGCTGGCTGTCTCTATCTCTGTCAAACAAATAAATAAAATCTTTAAAAAAAAAAATTAGTGCTTTTAGAATGGGTTCAAACTTAAGTGACCATCAACTTAGTACTCACTGCCATATGCATAAGATGTTACATACAAACTTTATGGTAACCACACAACAAAAGTGGTAATAGATATGCAAAATAAAGAGAAAGGAGACTAACTTTATTACTAAAGAGAGCAGGCAAACCATGAGAGAGGAGAGCAGGACAAGAAAGGAACAGAGAACTACAAAACAAAATAGCAATAACTACATACTTGTCAATAATTACTTTGTATGTAAATCAAGTGACATAGGGTGATGGAATGGATAAAAAAGCAAGACTCATGTATATGCTGCCTACGAGACACTCATTTCAGACCTAAACACTCACATAGTCTTGAAATGAAAGTGAAAGGATAGAAAAGCATTTATCATGCAAATGGAAGTGAAAAGAAAGCCAGGACAGCAATATTTATATCAGGCAAAATAGACTTCAAAACAGATGGTACCAAGAGACAAAGGACACTACCTAATCATAAAGGGAACAATCCAACAAGAAGATAACAACAATTGTAAATATGCAGCCAACATGGGAGCACCCAAATACATAAAGCAGCTCATAACAAATATTAAAAAAAAAAAGTAATCAACAGTAATACAATAGTAGTAGGGGACTCTAATACCCCACTTACATCAATGAATCATCCAAACAAAATCAATAAAGAAACAGTTGCTTTGAATGACGCATTGAACCAGATGGATTTAACAGATATAATCATCTTAAAACAAATACACATTCTTTTCAAGTGCACATGGACCATTCTCCAAAATAGATGTTAGGCCACAAAATAAGTCTCAACAAATTAAAAAATATTGAAGTTATACGATGCATCTTTTCTGACCACACCACTATGAAACTAGAAACGAACCACAAGAAAGAAGTCTGGAAAGAACACAAATACATGGAGGTTAAGAAACATTACTAAACAATGAATGGGTCAACCAAGAAATCAAAGAGGAAATTAAAAAAATAGATGGAGAGAAATGAAAATGAAAACACAATGGTGCTAAATCTTTGGGATACACGAAAGATGTATCTAAGAGGAAGTTTATAGCAATACAGGCCTACCTCAAGAAGCAAGAAAAATCACAAACAATGTAACTTTACACCCAAAGGAGCTAGAAAAAGAACAAACAAAACCTAAAACCAGCAGAAAGAAGGAAATAATAAAGATTAGAGAAGAATGAAATAGAAAATTAAAAAAAACAACAGATCAGGAGATGGTACTTTGAAAAGATCAACACAATTGATAAATCTCTAGCCAGACACATCAAAAATAAAAAAGAAAGAGGGGACTCAAAATCAAAAATGAAAGAGGAGAGGGGCGCCTGGGTGGCTCAGTTGTTAAGCATCTGCCTTCGGCTCAGGGCGTGATTCCAGGGTCCTGGAATCGAGCCCTGCATCGGGCACCCTGCTCTGCTGGGAGCCTGCTTCTTCCTCTCCCGCTACCCCTGCTTGTGTTCCCTCTCCCACTGGCTGTCTCTCTCTTTAATAAATAAATAAAATCTTTAAAAAAAAATGAAAGAGGAGAAATAACAACTGACATCACAGAAATAAAAAATTGTGAGAATATTATGAAAAATTATGTGTCAACAAGTGGGACAACATAGAAGAAATTAGATAAATTCCTAGAAACATGTAACCTCCCAAAACTGAATCAGGAAGAAACAAAAAATTTGAACAGACCAATTACCAGCAACGAAATTGAATCAGTAATAGAAAAAACTCCCAACAAACAAAAGTTCAGGACCAGACAGCTTCACAGGTGAATTCTACCGAACATTTAAAGAAGAGTTAATACCTATTCTTCTCAAACTTTTCCAAAGAATAGAAGAGAAAGGAAAGCTTCCAAATTCATTCTCTGAAGCCCTCATTACCCTGATATTAAACAGATAAAGACACCACCAAAAAAGAGAACTACAGGCCAATATCCCTGATGAACATTCATGCAAAAATGCATAACAAAATACTGGCAAACCAAATTCAACAATACATTAAAAAAAAATCACTCACTACAATCAAGTGGGATTCATTCCCAGAATGCAAGGATGGTTCATATTTCCACATCAATCAATGTGATACATCACATCAATAAGAGAAAGGATAAAAACCATATGATCATTTCAAAAGATGCAGAAAAAGCATTTCACAAAGTGCAATATCCATTCATGATAAAAACCCTCAACAATGTAGGTTTAGAGGGAACATGCCTCAACATAATAAAGGCCACATATGAAAAACTCACAGCTAACATCATACTCAACGGTATGATAGACCTGTTCCGCTGAGATCAGAAACAAGACAAGGATATCCACTTTCACCACTTTTATTCAACACGGTACTGGAAATCCTACCCTGAACAATCAGACAAGAAAAAGAAATGAAAAGCATCCAAACTGGTAAGGAAGGAGTAAAACTTTCATTATTTGCAGAGGACATAATACTATGTATAGAAAACCCTCAAGACTCCACCAAAAAACTACTAGAACTGATACATGAATTCAGTAAGGTCGCAGGATACAAAATCAATATACAGAAACTGCATTTCTATGCACAAATAATGAGGTACCAGAAAGAGAAATTAACAAAACAATCCTACTTACAGTTGTACCAAAAATAGTAAAATACCTAGGAATAAACTTAACCAAGTAGGTGAAAGATCTACTCTGAAAACTATAAAACACTGGGGCGCCTGGGTGGCTCAGTCATTGTCTGCCTTCAGCTCAGGGCGTGATCCCGGGGTCCTGGGATCGAGCCCCACATCAGGCTCCTCCGCTGGGGGCCTGCTTCTTCCTCTCCCAGTTCCCCTGCTTGTGTTCCCTCTCTCGCTGGCTGTCTTTCTCTCTGTCAAATAAATAAATAAAATCTTTTAAAAAAGTGAAAACTATAAAACACCGATGAAAGAAACCGAAGATGACACAAATTCCAAGACATTCCCTGCTCACAGATCGGGAGAACAAATATTGTTAAAACGTCCATACCACCCAAAGCAATCTACAGATTTCATGCAATCCCTATCAAAATACCAACAGCATTCTGCATAGAACTAGAACAAAGAATCCTAAAATGTGTATAGAACCACAAAAGACCATGAATAGCCAAAGCAATCTTGAAAAAGAAGAACAAAGCTGGAGGTATCACAATTCCAGATTTCAGGACACACTACAAAGCTGTAATAATCAAAACAGTATGGTACTGGCACAAAAATAGACACATAGATCAATGGAACAGAAGAGAGAGACCAGAAACCAACCCATGATATGATCTATTAATCTTCAGTAAAGGAGGCAAAAATATGCAATGAGAAAGAGTCTCTTCAACAAATGTTGCCAGGAAAACTGGACAGCTACATGCAAAAGAATGAAAGTGGTCCACTTTCTTACACCATACACAAAAATAAACTCAAAATGGATTAAGGACCTAAATGTGAGACCTGAAACCATGAAAATCCTAGAAGAGACCACAGGCAGTGACTTCTCTGACATCAGCCATAACAACATTTTTCTAGATGTCCCCTGAGGCAATGGAAACAAAAGCAAAAATCAACTACCGGGACTACATCAACATAAAAAGCTTCTGCCCAGCAAAGGAAACAATCAACAAAATTAAAAGACAACCTACTGAATGGAAGAAGATACTTGCAAATGACATATCTGATAAAGGGTTAGTATCCAAAATATATAAAGAACTTTTACAACTTAACACCAAAAAGCCCCAATAATCCAATTAAAAATTGGTAGAAGACATGATAGACATTTCTGCAAAGAAGATACACAAATGGCCAACAGACACATGAAAAGATGCTCAACATCACTCATCATCAGGGAAATGCAAGTCAAAACCACAGTGAGATACCACCTCAAACCTGTCCGAATGGCTAAAATCAAAACCATTAGAAACAAGTGTTAGTGAGGATATGGGGAAAAAGGAACACTCATACACTGTAGGTGGGATTGCAAACTGGTACAGCCACTGTGGAAAACAGTATGGAAGTTCCTCAAAATATTAAAAATAGAATTAACAATATAACCCAGAAATCACGCTGTTGGGTATTTACCCAAAGAATCTGAAAACTTGGAAAGATATATGTTTATAGCAGCATTGTTTACAATAGCCAAATTGTATGTTTCAGATGTGTGTTAGATATTAAAGAAGCAACTGAACATACAAGTCTGGGTTTGTGGGAGTGCAACAGGATTGGGAACCAGTGGGGCTGGGTAGGTGCAGAGGTGACGGGACCATGGTGTCTGAGGGGAAGGTTTTCAGAGGACATGCAGTTACTGGTGATGCTCAGAGATGAGGGATGAGCATGGGGGTGAATGGCTGAAGTGGGGTTGAGGTGAGTAGTCAAGGAGCAGAGGCTAGATGCTGGAGGGATTGTCCCCATTGAAGCTGCCAAGGGATTGAAGGGACTGAAGTCGCCAAGAATGGTGGCAGGAGTAGAGGCCCAAAAGAAAACAAGAAGCCACATGGTCACAAAGGCAGGTGCTTCCTGACAAACATTAAAGATCTTAGACTTCCCCCATGACCCCACAAGAGGGGGATGGTGGGGAGGAGAGAGCTAGAGATAGAGGGATATGTGGGTGTGGGAGCAAGGCATCTGGGGGTTCCTGTCTGTCCCGAGCCCCAGCGTTCCTAGGATGACACACGGCAGCCGGAGCAGAAGCCAGATGGGAGGCTGGTTGGGAACGCTCCAGCTTCAGGGTATTGCTACTACCAGAGGAGGCCGCTTTGAAGTCATAAAAGTCTGTTAGGACAAGATGTCTACAGAGCTTGTGGGAGGGAAGGGGAGGAAATTCCTGGAGGAAGGCAGATGACGAGGAGGAAGGAGGGGCTGCACCCTCTGAAGAGTCACCGCTCTGCAGGAAGCCCCAGCTGCTGGGAGAAAGCCTGCCGCAAGCTGGCATCCAAGCCTCTGGCAGAGGGGGAGAGGGCCGCTCTGCTCTGACCCGAGACGTGGGCACAGCCTGTGCATCTGGCTAGCTCCCTCTAGCAGGCACCTGGGACGCCCTGCTGTGAAGCTGTGCCAACCTCTCCAAGGGCCTGTGGCTCGCAAGAGGTTTCGGCCCCTGGTGGGATGGCGTGAAGCCTCAGGGAACATTGTTCCCAAGCTTGCCTGAACCTTCAGGAAAGATTCATCAAGGAAGCAGCAGCACCCAGTCCACCTCTCACAGAGCTGCCACAGGTGACAGAGAAAGTGGAATTTTCTTGAGAGACTCTAGGTTCAGACAGATGGTCCCCCGAGACTTTGCAGGAACCAGGCTGGGAGGATGAAGGACACATGCCAGGAGAATGAGGCCAAGGGAGACAGAGAAAGGCAGGCCCCCCACATCACTCGGGACCTGCTTAACCGCTTCCTCTCCCTCCAGCTCAAGATTTTCAGAACATCTGTATTGTTTCTACTTACCACCGACTTGCGAATGCTGACACGAGGCTTGGGGATGGGTTTGGAGGGTTTGTTTTCAAAGCTTTCTGGAAGTGTAGAGGAATGGCCCCCTTTTCTTGCTTGTAGTGCGAGTTGGTAAGCAACTTCAAATGCCTGTCCCAGTGTTAGGATGATTTCGTAGGCTAAATTCTGCAAGAGAAAAGAGAAAAGCATTTACTATGGCATACCGCAGGTTGGCCAAGTTGAGTAGCTGAGGAACACTGTGGGAGGTGAACTGGCAAGGACCTTGAACTAGTCCACCTGGTGTGGCAGTGAGTCAGTGGAAATCTGTGAAGAACAGGAAACCCCAGGTCCAATCTAGAGTCTATATGAGGCATTAGCTAGCATGCGATGCATTGGCTGACAGCCACGCTAAGGAGCCGACCCCCAACTTCACCCTATGGGGAGCAGGCCCACACCCACTGGCCCCAGGAGCCTATTCCATTCAGAGCCTCCCTCATGGGCAGCTGGTCTGCTCCCAGGCCTTGGAAGATAAGGGGTTACTACGGTCCTTCATCTGAGTTCTGGAAGCGCCTCAGCCGTGCTTGTGACGACGAGCCCACACACTCCACAGGAGGTGTTCCTGAGAAGTTTGGATCTTTTTACCTCAAACATCTGTGATTCAGTGAACATCTCTAAAGCACAATCAAAATCTAATTTAGGCGGAGGAGAGAGGCATTAGTCATGCTGGTGTGGTGTCTCACAGTTACAGCAGCCAGCATGCAAACAGAGCCAATTATCCATCTATTTCTTGAGGCGCTTGCTCTCCCTGTGGGTCCACTCCATATTTTATCATCAAATCAGCAAGAGACAGGAGATTCTGTCAGGCCCAAATGCCATGCCAAGCAGTGACTGGGAGAAAGGTTCTTTTCTTCGGACCTTCAATCACTTCCTTCAAGACGACTTCTAGCTTTCTTTTCTCTTCTCCAGAAACGTATCTTTGGTTTCTGCCTTCTCTTCCCAGCACAGCTCCATCTGGTCGTCTCTCACGGAGAAAACATGACGTTGTCTAACCCCAGAGAGGCAGGGTCTTGACAATGCCCCTGAGGTCACAGCACACCAAACAGGTAGATGCCTGTCAGTCACAGAGAACTTTCTTAAAATCACTGCACCAGCAGAGAGCAGGCATGGTCTGTCTCAAGTTTTCATTCTGATCAGTGTCCCTAGAATGTCTATTCATTTTTCAAAACAGAAATGGCATTCTGTTTATGTGCTTTTCCAACTATGGCCCCTACCAATCTGGCCCCTCGAAATCAAGCCACAGAATAGCTCAATCCCCATGATGATGGGGAGAACTGTTTGGGTTTGTTCCCACTTGATGAAGACAGTGAAGGAGAAACAGGCTGGCTTTTGGAGGCCATGTGGAAGAGGCCCATGGGTTTGTGCACTGACCAGATTTCAGATCAACGCCAGGCTATTGTGGTCTTAGACTGAAGGAGGGAAAATGCCTCCGAGCTTGAAATCTGTTTTGACAGAGGAGGTGTCTTCTCTGAGTGACGTGTTAAGAAATGATGGCCCCACAAGACAGACGTGTGCTTGCTGGAGACACTGAAACTTGCACAGCCAACTGAGCACTTCCTGCAATGAACACTGATCCCATGTTTGCCTCCACGGATGAGTCAGACTAGTAAATTAGCAGTGCACCGACAAATGATAGTGGAGGAGGGCTGGCAGACAGCTCTGGCCATCACTGCACAAAGAGGGCTGAACCCTTCGACTGCCTACACTTGGCACTCACGTCATCGTCAGCTTTGCCTCCTAGCGTGCAGAAGGGACCCCTCTGAAAGGCAGACTGGGGCTTTTGACTTCTGTAGTCTCCATGTGAAGTCACGGGCTCTTGGTCTTGTTCAGCACGACTGTGGAGCTGGCTGATGTCCGTCTGTCAGAGCTATGTAGCAGATAGTCATGCTCTGGGTGGGCAAATGGACTAAGGGAAAGATGGCAGATTCAGCAGTTCTATAATGTTCAGCTTTTAGCTACTGGAACAGTGGAGCTTAATGAGTGTGAATTCCTGTATCATTAACCTAAAAACAAATTCCTGAAAGTGAGATTTACTTAAAGCTCCAGTGTCATCAAATGAAAGTCAAAGAGGCTCATTTGAGCAAGTGAGATTTTTCACATGACTGTTATGGGAAGCCTAAAGGTTTTTGAAAGGTGCCGGGTTAGAAGCCCTGCTTTTTCATTTTTAATTAGTTCTTGGTGTTAGGAAACTGCTCAAATAAGACACTGAGACCAGACTGTGCCAAACGGCCTCTCCTGGTTTGGCTTGTGTTCTTCTTGAGTCTTGCTTTTCACTTGATTTTCGAATGCTTTACAGAGTTTTTTCCTTATAATTAGGTATAGTAAAGAGCTGGACACCGTTACCTTTCCTATCTCTTCTGTCACCTCAGTGTTTGAGGTCTTGATTCTGAAAGCCAGGGAGGGCCCATGGGCATGAGGAGCAACTGATTCTGATGGGGCTGGAGTGCTGAGTACTGACACACCAGGGCCCCTGAGGGGAACACTCATCAGATCAACCTGCAGACACGTGTTGAGATGGGGAGGAAGATTCATTTCTCCCGCCTCTCCTTAGTAACAGTCCCACTATTTAAATGAGAGGACAGTTACTGTGAGGGTAGGAGTTTCTACTAGGACGAGACCAAAAGTGAATACTGCAGTATCAGAGAGGCTGAGGTCACAAGCCTCGCCTCCTCCTGTGAGCCAGGCTTGCCGACCCTGGTGATGCTGGCTGGCATTGAAGAGCTAGAGATGCTGCCCCCAAACCTGAAGGCCCAGCCACTCTCTGCTCGCAGCTGCGGGGAGGCCGGTGCCCGAGACTGTGCCTGACACACCGCAGGCTCTCAGTAAATGCACGCTGAATGAATGAATGGGCAGCCAAAGGACAAACTAGAGAAACAGCCCTACTACAGGTACACTACAGTTACCCTACATACAGTACAGATATACTATCCAGCGGTATGACTCTCGGTAGCATAGCTACCATTAAGTAAGGACTTTACAGGTGTTCGGAATTGAGTGTGCCAAGCACTAGATTTATCTAAGTATTACCACAGTTATCTGCAAAATACCATTATCCTTATTTTATAGGTGACGAAATAGAGGTTCAGAGAGGTTAAGTAACTTGCCTGACATCACAGAGCTAGAAAGTCACAGAGCTGTGATGTGAACCAGTATTTGTGGCTCAAAGCCCATGTTCTCAACTCTACCCACATGTGTAGCTTGTTCCAGGATGGCTGCCATCAATTCTGCTGCCCTGTGTACACGCCATGACCTTCTCCTAAGAGGGTGAGTCTGTTTCTTTACCTCCTTGAATCTGGATTGGCTCTACTGACTTTCCCAATTAGCAGAATGTTGCAGAAGTGACATGCTGGGACTTCCGAGATTTGGTTGTGAGGAGCCTTGTAGCTTCCATCCAGGCCTCTTGAAACACTTGCTCAGAGGGAATCCAGCCATGTGTAAACATTTGACCACCCCGAGGTCACCGTGCTGTGCGAAGGTCCAAGCTAGCCAGAGGCAGAGACCGCCTGGTAGGAAGCAGCAGTTGCAGTCATCCCAAACTTGCCTCCAGATACACAGCGAAGGAGTCATCCTGGACATTCAGTCTCTGGGAGACGCCGCACAGGGAGGACGCAAGACTGCAGACAGATGGCCCTAGTAGAGCTGTCCTAACATTAGCAGCCCACTGAGCCACCCCAGCAGAGGCCCGAGATTGCTGAGCAGAAAAGGGCAGAACTGCCATATTCTGCCCAAATCCGTAACTCACGGAATCCTAAACCTAATGAAATGGATATTCTTCTATGTCACTAAGTTTTGGAATGGTTTGTTAAGCAGCAACAGATAACTGGAACACCATGTGATGCTAACAGCGGCTGGCTCCTCATTTAGGCAGCAGGAGGAGGAACTGCCAGCCTGGGAGCTGGGATGGACAGTATGTAGTCCTGGGGAGTCACTCCTGGAACCACCCCACCCTTAGCCCTGGCCGTGGGGAAGCTAGGAGTCCTGTGACCCGTCCTGGTCACAGCATCACAGTAAGCACTAAGGTGTCCCTTCACACGTTAGCCCAAACCACGGAGCTGGAATGTCCTTCTAAGTTGGCACAACCATTTACTCATCTCTAGTCACTGCCTCCCTTGAGCATAAATTCAAACTCCTTTAACTTTACCTTCACTACTTTACATCTTTCCAATGATGTAACCCCACCTGTCTCTGTTTCTGCCCTTCCTGGCTTACTGGAAAATACCTGCCTTGGCTTCTCCAGCATGAGTCTCTTTCTAGAATCACATTTATTATGGCAATTGGCCTCGAGCATTTTCTACCTTACAAAGACCACCACTGAAAGCGGGTAGCCTGTTTGCAGGCATGCGGGATGATGACTGGGGACAGCATGCTCTAAGCCTCATTTTTCTTAATTTAAAAATGGAGATAATAACATGCAGTAGTGACTTCACTGGACTGATCTGAGAATCACTCACGATTACACTTAACCAACGACAGTTTCAGCGACATTCATTACTTTCTGTGTGCCATATAGCGCAGGACATGCTTCATTCACGTGGACTCTCTCACTGAATCCTAACAACCACCACCTGTAGGGGTTATTAATAACCATGGAGCTGTTATTCCTATTTCACATGTGAGAGAATTCAGCTCAGAATGGTTAAATAACTTGGTCATGAAGCCAGCACCTGGCAGAGCTAGGATTTGAATCCAGGTGTTGGAAGGCCCTGCTCTTGACCACTATAGCTTAGAACTATAGTTAAGATAAATGACTTCTGCAAACTGGTTAAAAAAAAAAAAGCTTAAAAATATTAAATACAGAAGCTCCTGGGTGGAGGGCATCTTGACTAGGGTGAGGGTTCCTACAGGTACATAATTTGCTTGGGTCTCACGCCAGGACCAGTGGAGAGACAGCCTCCAGACAAAGGGTGTCCTCTGTGATTTCCTGTGATCCATCATCACAAGGATTCTCAGCCGGCGGCAGTGCCCCTTCCATGAGGAGGGAAGCCGGGCAACACTCTCTCCAGCAGAGGCTCTTTAGGAGGAAGGCAGGGAATCCCGAGTCAATGGGCACAGCCACCTCAGGGAGAACACCCCAATCTCTAAAGCCCTTCCCTTCTCCCCTAGGGATTCTGTTCTGTGAATTAAGAATTGTTACATTAGAGGAATTTGCAGAGCCATCATATTTTAAGGATAGATCTTAATAGTAATCAAGGGATACAAACTTGTTTTTTTTTTGCAAACTGGGGCTGTGTAGGCAAGCTTGCATTTACTGTGAGTTCAAGGCAGTCAGGACTGCAGTTGACCACCTTGGATACCGACTGAGCGACTTCCATGTATCAGGGCCGAGTCCCTAATGCCTGGCCCGTGCCTGGCCTACAGCAAGTGTCCAGGAATGCTCACTGAATGATGGGGAAAAGGGGAGGCTCATGGAGGTGTCCTTCATTGTCCTGCATCCTAGTCCCTGAGGCTGCACCCAGCACATTGCTCAGTTTGGTGTTAGAAAAAGTGCAGCAGAGATGTGGGCAATCTGTCCTCTAGGAAAAATTCTGGTCACCCAGGTATTTATGTTAACTGATGCATCACTAGGATTCTTTTATGCTTTTTTCCCCTGCTTTATCCTTTTGTGTTTTATTTGAAAAATTAATACTTATCATTTCCATAACCTGATGATCGTTATAATAAAGGAAGAAGTGAATATGTTGAATAGTCAGCTTATAAAGGAAGAACCAGCTCATAAAAATTAGAAATGTTTAAGCACACTGTACAGTAAATAAGCTCTCACCACAAGCACAGAACACTGGCAGGTGGAATCGAAAATGACTATCCCAGTAACTGTAGCCCCAGCCTGCATCCCATCCCTCCTGTGAGGGGTTTCCTTCTCCCTTCCTTGTTGGAAACCTCCAAACAAATTCGGGGAGAGCCCGGTTCTTGACCCTGCTTGCCCCTGGGAATCCACTGTGTCCTTCTTGTCCATCCAGTCTGGGATTCTGTTTGGGGTGTCCCACTGTAGGGGTGCCTTTTGGTTCTGTCCTAGCAATAAGCTTTATCTGCATCATCAAGAGGCCTGGAGGGGCAACTGTGGAGGTGGCCCAGGATGGGACAGGAAACAAAAGCATTCTTTCATTTTTAGAAGAAAAAAAAAAAAGCCCAAGCATTTTTGATAAAGTAGGGGCTTGAACATTTTTTAGGCTGAAGGATTCAGCCTTGCATATTTGCCAGAATATTCATTATAATGTTTTAAATTTTCATAAATAGGGGACTAATTAAATACACTGCATAGATCCACACAGTGGAACACTAGTCAGCCAATTAAAATGAAAATTGAGTCATTTAAAAAAAACTGGTTGAAAGACTAAGTAAAAATACATGGATGTGTACAAACATAGATGGTATCTATGTGCATAGAAAACAGGGATATATATTAAAATGTTGTTAATGGTTATCACTGAGTGTTGAGATTGCGGATGACTTTTCTCTTTGTATTTCTTTGTATGTTTTGAACTTTATTCAAATGAAGATGAATAATTTTAGTCATAAAAAAGAATAAGCTTTTCCATTTTGATAATTAAAAACGAGAAAATATTCTAGCTCAAAAACAGTGTACTTATTCTTTACCCATCACCTTGGGGTTCTAGGTGCCTTTTCATTCTTTGGCAGAGAGGGCTGGAAACTGTTCCAAGCAAAACCCAGGCCCTATTTGCAGGTGTTACTCTGGCTTGCCTCCATGTGCCAGAGGGGCTGGCCATCCATTTGGCCAAGAATCTCATTTAGCCTCCTCAGTTTTCACAGTGGATGTCAATTCTAACATCTGCTCAGCTGAATTTTAGAATACTTAGCTCTTTCTTTAACCTGGAGCCCCAGTACCTCTACCCCAGGTACAGAGCAAAGAGCTGAGCCTTCTGCTGTCCAAGTTCGATCAAGCGCAGCTGAAAACCTGTATGTGGGCGTTGACTTACAGGCACGCACTCAGCCCACTCTCCCAGCTGTGCTGGGTTTTATCCCTGCACCGCGCTGGACCGCCTGTGCCCGGACCGTACTCTGTTTCAGCTCGCAGGGCTGATGAGGCCGTGCTAGCAGCGACTACCACGTGACATTGCTCACTGCGCCCCAGGGACCTGCTCAGTGCCTGATGTGGGTTAGCTCACCCTCACAGTGACACTCCTCATACAGCTACCTTGTAAAGCGAGAATCACCACCCCCAATTTTATGTGCGAGAAGCTCAGCATTAGTGAGTTTGATTAACTTGGCCAAGTTCAAACTGCTAGGAAGGGGCAGAGGCAGGATTCAAACCCAGATCTGACCTCAGATGAGCCAGTATTTCGTGCCACTGGGTTCCTGCCTTCTTGCTTTCGTGAGTCTGCCGGTGTTCCACTGTTACTGAGGCGCCTGAAAGGAAGAGTCTCGTGTTCGGGAGATTCACTGTATGAATGTTAGTAAGATGCTATCGCACAATACTCTGCCACGGAGACCCAGGACAAAAAGTTCTTCCAGAGTACAACTCTGTGGTCTGCATATCGATGTGAAAACTTTCCCCTTGGTGTTGATCTTCCTTTTAGTAGGTCTTGTCCCTAGTTCAGATCTGTGTGTACCTAAATTTCAGATCTATCACACCTATTTATGGAAGCGGCCTTAAAATACTTTACGGAAACAGATACGGTATAAATGGTGTCCATTTCTTCATGTAAACATTTGTTTGAGAGCTCACTTTGTTTAACCTGTTACTGCCAAAATGGCTGACAGGGCACATCATGTGTGGCCTTCTCATCTCCATGGGGAGAGAGGGCCCTGCTGGCCCAGGCTGGGAGGCTGCTGTTTACAAGTAGACCGTTCTGGCCTACCTACTGGCGTTTTCCATTAGCATTAAAAAGACAACTACCACATTTCAGTAAGTGCATTTGAAGGGACATTTTAGTTCCATAGCCCCAGAAAACTACAGGCCCACACCTGGCTGTTCTTTGGCCTCTGGGGCTCAGCAGAGGCTACCCACACCTGAAGAAGATGCAAACACACACAGTCAAGGAACGGGCTGTGTCTGCGCATGGAAGCCCGGATGGGGCAAAGGGGCCAAGGGCATTATGAGGAGCCTCCGGTTTGCTACATCAACGTTGGTGCATCGAGACCATGCCTAGATCACCTGCATGGGCCAGACCCGCCATGGGCTACCCACCTATGGGACCCATCCCCGCCACTGAGATGGCACTGGGACTGGGGGCTGGTCCAGGTGACCTGGAGGTCCCTTTGTACCCTGGGGGATCCAGGACTGTATGATTAGAAGCTGATGCCTCACCTAGCCAACCATGGATTCAGTTTAGAGATGTATGTGAATTGACACCACGTTAAATAGCAGCATATTACGCAAAGGCCAGACTGCCGGGCTCGACAATCTATCAGCCAGTGCCTAGAGATGCGGTGACCAAGGGGCTGGCCTTCATCTCACAGGATGTCCTCGTGGCAACAATCACCCCAGAAACAATTCCAAAAGGCCAAGTATTTTTGTCTATTATAAAATGGCTTTGGCTTTTGGCAAAACACCCTTTTCCCATCTCTCACATCTGGCTGGTGAGTTACTTCTCATCCTTGAAGATTCACCGGGGGCATTCTATCTTCTAGGAGTCCTCTCTTAATCCCCTTTCCTGACCCCGAGGTTCAACCAAGTGTCCCTCCTCAGGCAGCCCTGCAGCACCTTGACATGGCTCTACTTACCGCATGGTATTTACTAGTATTTTCTCTTTATAGGTCCGACCCTCTCAGTTGGTGGGGCTCCTTGAGGGCTCTAGTCTCATCTGACTTTGTGTCTTTAAGGCTTAGGGTACCTTAGGTGCTCAACAAATGTTTGTTGGAAGAACTGAAAAAAGGAAGCTGCTTGGTAGGTCCCTAAGATCAGAGGACTTGCACTTAAGGGTTAGAGAAGGGTGAACATGGACGGCAGAGACAATTCTTGCCGCCTCTCTTCTCTCCCGCAGGTCGACCTGAGTGCACACACGCCAAACCAGTACAGGCAATGCCACAGGGCCTGAAGACAAAGGAAAGTGGTTTTCAATCTGGGTCCTCAGTGGGGTCTCCAGAATTTCTCTCTCGGCTGTATTTTGCTTGTACTTCTTGTTTTTTAAGGCCTCGGGTAAGCTTCATCTACAAGTTGCTTCACCCACGTCTTGAGGCAAAAATAACTCTGAGAATATTCTGAGCATATTCACAGAATTCATTGACATCTCCTTAACTCTACCTATAGTTAGTTCTCTCAAGTACAAGCCAGAAATCAATCTTGATAGATTATATTTGTAGAAATAAATACTGCCCCATCACAGGTCTTACGTTAGGCGTCTGGTCCAGGGCTGACATGTTGGCTGGTCAACGTGCAGATAGCCTCTTTAGGGCTGATTTCAGCTCACTGAAAGAATCATGACGTTAATATTTTCCCCTAACTATAACAGGGGTACATGTAGACAATTTTTAAAATATATAAAGAAGAAAACAGAAAATCACCTATAAAATTCTGCTGGAATATAGCCAATACTGCATTTTGGTTTATTTTCTTTTTACATTCATATATATATATATATATATATATATATATATATATATATATATACACACACACACACATATGTATATATATACACATATACACACAAATACTTTGATATGCTATATAAATATGTATGTGAATTTAAAACAAAATTAGAATCATACTTGGTGTGTGGTTTCAGAAGTTGCTTTTTCACGCAACATTAAATGATGAATGGCTTTTCCTGCTGTTAAATGTTCTTCAAAAACCAGATTTTTAAAGGTGGCAGAGCATCCCGCCATTACCTGCTACAGTTTAACCTCACGCCTCACCCTGAGTACCTGAGTGCGCACTGGCTTAGCACAGACTTAGCAGGGAGTTTGGGCCCTCCTCCCCAAGACAGGACTTGCTTTCTTGTAACGTTCCAGGTTCACCATGGCGGTCACGCACCTGTGCCCCGTGGTCACCCACCTATCCTCATGGAACCACAGCCTAAGTTGGCTGGATAGCAGGCCTCGGGCAGCCATGCTGGAGGACTGGCTTGCCAGGGCAGAAGGGAAACACAGTGATCTTTTCCCTGTTACTTGGCAGGGATTTGGAGAAAGGGTGTCAAAAGAGAGATTTGCTAGGTTTCAACTTCTCACTCTTCAAAAGTCAAAGCTCCCGGTGGAACAGTAACCCCGCCACTAACTTGTGATGCCTTTGAAAAGGGGCACTTCCCAAATTCAAAACCCTTTTTATTTTAACCCTTCTCATTGAAAATCTTTCTCAAATGCACACGTTAATCTCCTTGGCTTAATAAACACAGTAAATATAAATGATTTTTTCTTGCTTATCACAGATGTGTGTCTAATGCCCTGAGCTCACCACTGCAAAGTGAATTAATGAGTTGTCATGCCTCCCAACTTGTCACATGTTCATGCAAACTAAGCGTTCAGCTTCCAGCCCGAGCACGCCTCCTCCGGGAGCCCCAGGCCTGCTAGGTGCTGGCCCAGCTCCAGGATAGCATGGGTGGGATTTTACTGCAACTATTTGTTATGTCCCTACTTCTTCTACTGAACTACGAGCTCCTGGAGAGCAGGGACCTGTGCCTAACTCATAGCAGGCACTCAATAAATGTATTTAAATGGACTTCGATTTTTTTTCCCTCAAAGTGTGGAATACTGCTGCAGCAAACACATGCTGTATATGAAAACCTGGGACATAAATCCTCATACAGGTTCTGATGACAAGAAGAACACAAACACCACGGCAACGGCTACTACTCCCTCTCCTGTCCCCAGCAGCTGAGAATGACTGAACGCCCTGGGCTGGAAATGGACACGTAGTAGCTCATTTAATTCTTAGCATAGCTGTAAGTGCGGAGCACTGTCGTCCACCTCTGTTTGCAGATGAGGAAACTGAGGATTCGTTCTTGGCCAAACTGTAAAGCTAAGAGGTGCTGACCTGATTCTGAAGGCCACACCTCTAAACATGACATGCGACTTTTAGTCATTCAGGAGGAGGCTATATTATATGAACACATGTACAAAGGCGGCCAATCTGTGAAAAAAAAAATGCCAGAAGGTCTTTTGCTCTAACTTCACAAAAAATGGGATTGATTTAAGGCACTAATAACACCCATCCCTCCCTCACCCACAAAAAATAGGGATGAGAGAGAAAAAAAAAAGAGTATTATTCCTTGAATATCCACCCACCTTTGACTTTGTGACTTGGTTAATTCTCAATGATTTATGCCAATGGAGTTGAAAGATAAAGACAAATGCACCCTGACAGTGTTAATTTATTCCTTTTCTCGGTGAGGGAACAGGTGGTGGTGTATAAGAACCACTGGGCTTTTCTCTCATCTATGGAACATAAGAACTAGGATGATCGGTAGGGGAAGAAAGGGATAAAGAAAGGGGGGGTAATCAGAAGGGGGAATGAAGCATGAGAGACTATGGACTATGAGAAACAAACTGAGGGCTTCAGAGGGGAGGGGGGTGGGGGAATGGGATAGACCGGTGATGGGTAGTAAGGAGGGCACATATTGCATGGTGCACTGGGTGTTATACGCAACTAATGAATCATCGAGCCTTACATCGGAAACCGGGGATGTACTGTATGGTGACTAACATAATATAATAAAAAATCATTAAAAAAAAAAAAAAAAGAACCACTGGGCTGCCAATGCGCCATTTTTAAATTCAACTAGAGCCCCTCGCTGCTCTTGGGAGCAGGATTCTTCCTGACACTGACTTGCTGAGGAGTTTCGCCGGCCAGGGGACGGCCTGGGTTTTGCTGTCGGTTGCTATTACACACGGCAGACAAGCCAGGGGAGGTGTTACAGTTCCATCCGAAGGGCTCTATGCACTTTCACATTTTCTTCTATTGCCATGTACTTTCACAGTCTCACGGTCAAAGAGGTGGAGGGTGACTCTCGGTGGAGAAAATGAGAAAGAACGAAAGCTACCACGGAGCTGCACGTACAGTATTAATTTAGCCGTCAGAGGCCAGCTGGCGTCAACAACAACAGCAACCGTTTTCTTGCACCAAGTTCCCACTTTGTCCGACAACCTCTGCGACGTCAGTCATAAATACGTCTCATCGGGGACTTGGAGCTACCCCACATTCTACCGTTTGCAAACGGGTACTACGGGTGAAGGGCGTCAAAAGGTACAAACTCGCGGTTACGAGTTCTGGGGGTGTCATGGGTAGCGCGGTGCTACAGTTCTCAACACCATCCTGTGTATTTGAAAGTTGCTAAGAGAGTAGATCTGAAAGTTCTCATCACAAGGGAAAAAACTAACTGCGAGGTTGCCGGATAGGAGCTAGAGCTGTTCTAGTGGTCACTGCACAATATACACATAAATCATGATGTGGGGTACCAAACACGCATACACAGTCATCTGCCAATTGCATCTCACTGCAAGTGGGAAAGAGAGGGGGGCTCGGGAATTTTACTTTCGTTAAACAGATGAGAAAGCCAAGCCAGAACCTCCTAGCAGAGGCAAAGTCAGAAGCTGGCGTAGGTCCCGTTGGTCAGGACGGTGCGGCTGACTCTACCGTCCTTTTCCCTCTGTGCTTTGGCTTGCTGGTCCGTGCTGACGGCAGAGTACTATCAGCTGCTATCACACAGTCCACCAAACATGTCTGCCTGCGTGCCGTCATTTCTGCTTCTCCAGCTTAGTTCCTCTCGTGGCCCACATTCAGCCAAGAAAGCACAGGAAAGCGGGAGCTTCGTCTCCCACATCCACCACCCACTGGCGTCATGACTTCGACATTCCCTGCATATTCCTGAGCCAGCCTGAGCCACACCGCGTGCTGCACACCGAAGATTACAGAACTCGGGAGTCGCACGTAAGAGAAAAAGGAGCATGGTTAAAAATATCAGACTGCAAACATATTCTTTAAAGAGAAATGAGAATTAGCAAGGGTCTAGCAACAGTCATGGCTTTTAATGCTATTTTAAAAAAAACTTTCATATTTTATAACTACTCAGTAAGGTCCTTTCTTGATTTTTGCAGTAAATCTGGTAGTCCCACAGAGCATGCATTAAAATCTTTCTGACCTACCTACCTCATTCTATTACTTAGAAATCTAGATTGAGTGAACAGTATACAGAATATGACAGGTTCCAAGTTACCTTGGTTATATCTGTTTCTTACTCATAGTGTCCTTCTAAGGATGATCACTGCAGCTTTGGGATCTGGTGGCCAATGAAACACTCATCCCCCTCCCTGTACCCCCCGCCTTGGCAATTCTCTCTGCATGGTATTCCCCTTCGGCCATCTGAGATCATGACACATCCTTCTTTTCTACCCAGTCCTACAGCTGCCTCTTCCCCTAAGTTTTCACTGCCTGGAAGGTGGGATTTGGGAAGACGCCTGTTCTGCAGTGGATGAGAGGTTTTCTCACTGTCATGACAGTGAGAGTCTAGAATGCAAGGAGGTCAGGTGCTTGCCAGTAGGTACATACCAGCTTTTCTCATGGGAACCTGCCCCCTAATTCTGCGTTTGCTCCAGTCTTTTTATTTTCACCTACCTGTCATCTAAAACTGAAACTATCACAAGCTGAATTTAGGATAGATTCTAAGTAATGGAAACAGGCTTAGAGATCCTAAAGTATAACATTTGCTAAAGTATGTTCTGTAGAATGCCACCCCTGCAAGGTGCTCTCCGAAAAAAGCTCAACAGCCAGATGAACTCGGGAGACATGGCGCACTCCACCCCCTCCCAGCATCTGAGCATATTAAAGCCTTGGTAACGTCCCTTAGTAAGTGAACTATGTTCAACTCACATGGTAGATCTGTGGGGGGACTTGGGCCTCCTTTCCCAGACCACAGGACTTCTGTGGGAAAAATACTCTGAATTTCAAATCTAACTCTCCATAAACTGGAAGTGTTCTAGACATCACCGACTTTTCTCACTGACAGCAGATAATCATAAAAACATTTTTTGACCTGTAAAAGCTTTACAGGGTCAAAGCAGCAATAACTTTGCAATAAAAAAATGTATATGTATGCATACATATCAGCTAAAAGATAAAATGTATACTTAAGGCATTCTTATTTCTTCTTCTTTTTTTTTTTTTTGCCATTTGGGCAAGCCTAGGAGAGTGACTCATATCAAAAAAATTTTAAGGCTTCCAGACTGGACTGAATATTGAACTGTGCTATATAAAGATACAGAATCCATGCTCAAAAAGGCTTTTTTTTTTTTTTTTTTTTTTTTTAGTGCAAGCCAAGCTTGTTGCATCTCAAAATTGCTCAAAGGCCCAGGTCAAGGCTGGTGGTCTTTGTTACTATTTTTGAAGTTAGACAAACTGTGTTCACCTAGAGAGGATTAAAATGGTGGATTTGTGGTATATGATGAAAATCCCTTGGAGCTGATACCAGAATCCTAAGCCCGTGAAGGTCTACCGTAAATCGAACACCTGGGTGAAAAGATAAAAGATGAGGCAATTCTCTACATGCTTCCAAATGTATCGGGGACATCATGTCAATCCTAAAACTAAACAGTTGACTATTTCCCCCCCATTTCGCCTCGGTATTCTGACACCACACATACACTGCCAAAAACTCAAGGGGGCCGATGGCTCATAGGAATCATTTTTAGTTTGAATATAGGACAATGTTTGGGGTGTGATCACAAAGGCCAATTATATATTACTTTAAAAACCAATTTAGAAAGAGATGCCGCAGTAGTCAAGGAAAGTCTGGGATTCATCCTGAAGGCCATCACGATATTAAGGCTGACATGCCGTGCGAACATTGCATGGAGGCAATAGACCGTTCTAAGGCCTGCAGAGTCAATTATTTTCTTTCTCTTGTTTCTATTTTATTTATTTATTTATTGCTTCTATTTTTTTTTCAGTCCTTTTACAAGAGCAGTGGGAAAACTCTGGATCATAAACATGCTTGTGGCAGATCTATTTTATGTCTTTTAGCAGAAAGGGGACCGGGCTGTCGATTGTGATGTCGGTAGGCAAGGAGAGGGAAGAGGTGGGAAAGGAGCTAACATCGAACACCTGTTATTTATGACGCAGTCTCCATATGTTCCTTCATTTCGATCCTGATGAAAACCCGTGAGGTACACATCCCTGCACCTGGTTTATAGACAAAGGAACTCAAGACTCAGAAAAGTCCTGCAACTTGTCTACGACCAGGGCGCAGGAAGCAGAGCTGGGCTGTGAACTCTGATCTGCCTGTTCTTTCTCTGACACTAATCCAGGTGCCACAGTGAAAGGTGTTTCACACAAACCAAAATATGCGTGGAGAGAATGGAATTTTGCTGTTTACAGAAACAACGGCATTTCACAAGAACGGTGAGTTGTGTTTAAGGCACCAGAAACCTAATGCGGAAATGACTTGAATCAACACCATCGATCTCATGCAAACAGACACAGCCAGATACTCAGAGCAGCCTTCAAGGGCTTTGCTTTGTAGTTCTTACTCTTACCACGTACCACTTTTATATTGTTTTTCACATACCTCCCAAAATAGAAGGGATTTTTTTTTTTTAAAGACACATGAACATTCTTTCCTGTTTTCATTCTCCAAAAACTGAAAGAGATGAGCCCCTGCAGCATGACACAAATGCTCTGGGCGTGAGCTGATGTGCCTTAGAACGGTGTGTATTTTGGATTATGGGTCTTTGGTGCTTGGGCGTTCGCCAGAGCTGACAAAGCCTGCTCCAAGAAGTTTCACCCAGGACACTGAACTGTGCGCTGGCTTTCCAAGAATACGTAATACTGCACTTACTGTGCAGTTCTTTAAATATGTATATGTCAAACACACTGGACAGAGCAGTACTGCCAAATTAAAGGGACATTTTAGAATTCTTCTGATTACAAATTATTTCATGGTTGCAGCCATACTTGCCCTATCAGTTTCAAATACAGAATGCCCAATATACTGTAGTAGAGAGAGCCTCAAGAATTTGTACCACATCGAGGGTATCTATCTACCTACCTTCAAGGAACACTTGTTCTCTAGAATTGCTTTCATTTCTCAAGTTTGTAATAAAGGGCTAATATTTAGACTAATGACAAACAGGACTGTGAGTGTTGTAATACTGTAAGTATGTCGTTACAAGACTAACTTCTGAATAAGCAAACAGATCAAGCCTTGGTGTTCCCAATTATTATTCGTAGGTGTCTAATTCGTTTGACTACTTTTCAATATAGGAGGCCGCAAATAACATATGGGGCACTGAAATCATTTTCCTTCCCAACAATCCTAGACGACTATACCCTACTATTTTAGAAGTGGCCACCAGAAAAACCAAGAGGCATTACTATACTTTGGTACCAAAGAAAGAAAGGGATGTGTCAAATCTGAAAAGTGAAGTTAGTAGTGGAGCAATAGAAGTTTGGATACCAAGTAGAAGCGGAGTTCTAAATTTAATGGATGAGTGACAAGATAGAAAAAGCTCAGAAAAACCGAGTCTGCAAAATACCTTACGTTAGGCATACCTTAACACTTGATAAAAAGCCAAGTTTCTTTACTGCAAGTTGAGCTTTCAACAAACTGCAGGTACATTTGGGTCAATATTTAATTCGTCCAAAGACAGTACTCACCACATCAAAGGCAGTAAACACGTGACAGTAGTGGTGATTGGACTTCAAATCTTTTGTGATATAAGCAAATGTTGAGAGGTCTTCCGGGTCCTGCGCAGCACAGGAGATATTACGAATTTCATGCTCAGCAATTATGTTCTGGAATAAATGAAATAAATGACTATTGTTTTCCTTTGCAAACCAGCATATTTTAGAACCAAGGCAAATGACTTGGAATCAGTTGGCTTTCCCCTTTCTAGAATGTTCTAGACCAGCAACATTCAAAGTGATCCAACACACTATCTGTGGGCAAATGTATACCAGGTCTGGAAGGAATGTTTTCATTTAATTAAAAACAACCGAATGTGGTCATATCCTGCAGCAGTGGTTCTCACCAGGTGCTGTGAGCAGAAGCACTCTGGGTGGCAGACACGCTTTAAAAAAATAGAAGTTACTAAGCATTTTATGGTTTTCATTCCCCATATACACCTACCAGTAGGCAGGGCTGCCTTCTGCTAATAATGTCTGGAAAGGATCACCTGCCACATTCTGCATGCTGGGAGAAACTCTGTCCCAAAGAGCTCTTTATTTTTATTTTATTTATTTTTTTAATAATTTTTATTTTGTTATATTAGTTACCATACAGTACATTCCCAGTTTTTGATGCAATGTTCCGTGATTCATTAGTTGTGTATAACACCCAGTGCACCATGCAATATGTGCCCTCCTTAATACCCATCACCAGCCTAGCCCAGTCCCCCACCTCTCTCCCCTCTGAAGCCCTCAGTTTGTTTCCCAGAGTCCACAGTCTCTCATGGTTCATTCCCCCTTCTGTTTACCCCCCTTCATTCTTCCCTTCCTCCTTCTACCTACTTTAAACCCTTCCCCATCTTGCTGCTTACTGTCCTGTGCTCTGCCCCTATTGCCCTGAAGCAAAGGCAGATAGAGAAGGAAGTGGGCAGGTTGAAGCATCAAGGTGCTCTCTCTTTAAAACATTTTTTTAAAGGATAGTTGACACTTCATGTGACATTAGTTTCAGGTGTGCAATACAGTGATTCAACTTCTCTATATGTTACGCTAGGCTCACCACAAGCGTAGCTGCCATCTGTCACCATGGAATGCTATTGTGGTATCACTGACTACATTCCCTGTGCTGTGCCTTTTATTCCCATGACCTACTCATTCCATAACTGGAAGTCTGTATCTTCCACTCCCCTGCATCCATTTTGCCCATCCTCTTACCTCCTTCTGACAACCCTCAGTTTGTTCTCTGTATTTATAGGTCTGATTCTGCTTTTTGTTTATTTATTAATTTTTTAAGTTCCACATGAGTGAAATCCTACGGCATTTGTCTTTTTTGATCTTACTTCACTTAGCATAATACCCTCTAGGTCCCTCTGCGTTGCTGTAAATGACAAGATCTCATCCTTTTTATGGCTGTGTAACATTCCATTGTAGATGAATGCCCCCCCACGCCCCTTCCTTATCCATTCACCTACTGATAGAGGCTTAGGCTGCTTCCATACCTTGGCTACTGTAAATAATGCTACTGTAAACATAGGGGTGCATAGAGCCCTTTGAATTAGTGCTTTTCTTTGGCTAAATAGTAGTGGAATTACTGGATCAAATGGTAGTTCTGTTTTTAATTTTCTGAGGAACCTCCATACTGTTTCCCACAGTGGCTGCACCGGTTTGCATCCCCACCGACAGTGCGAGGTGCTCTCTCTTGAAGAGTCCGTAGAGGCGGGGGTGGAGAGGTGGTATGAGCCGAACAACCGCACTGCATCATTCAGGTCTTGGATGTCCGGCCGAATGCCGGGCCCCGTGGACGACCACCTCACGAACTACGCCGACCGTGTAGAACTATGAGTGGGTGCTGCGGCTGTCATTCTCATCTTACAGGTGGGGAAAACGGTACTCTAAGGGCCTTATGCAGGGCAGGTGGCAGAGGCGGGACTAAAATGTAAGGCTGTCTGATGATGGATCTCAGGCTCTTTCATACACTGCAGGGCCTCTCATCTCCACCGCCCTCTCCCTGGTTTAACAATTTCATTTTCTTCCCTCTAGCATTTCTTCATGCCATCTCCTTGCCAGCCCCCTCATCCCAACGTGCCTCTAAGAGTAACTGGTGGGAGGTAAGTGAAGAAAGGTTTAAGTACCAATATTCTGAAGCACAAAATAACCAAGGAGCATCGTGTTGGCTGCAAACCCTGCTAGAAATTTCTTTGGATACACAGATGTTTAAAAAAAAAAAAAATCACATAATTGTGCAATCCTTTTTTATCTTATAGTACCCCCCTTTATGGTTTTTTTTGTAGTTGTCAGAGATCTAAAACCTTCAATACGTTAGTTATGCTAATTGCTTTTTAATTGCACAGTCTTAAATAACCTGTTGGCCATAAAATGTTCCACGTATACCCATCAATGCCTAAAAACGCTTACAAAATGTCCTTCCCTGCCAGCACCCCCAGCAAGCACTTCATGTCCCTCGCTCTACTGAGCTGTGTGGTTGGGAAGCAATTACAGAATTAACACATAAAAGAAAATTAAATTAAGACGTTCTTCACTGTGGCCTGTATATTGACGCTACGTGCAGCGCTGTCAAAAATAACCCAATTTGAAATTGGAATCCCATAAACAAATAACATTCTATTGCAAGATACAGTTTCAAAATAGAAGGTCATGATCTTCTTCTGGCATTCAGATAGCATTTCTTCAAGTAGAAAACTAAATAAGGAACTAGTGGGTCTTAAAATGAATTTAAGAATCTACAGTCTTACAGGGATGATGTTAGCAAGTGCTGAGAGCTTCTGCCGTCATCTTAATTGGGGGCTGCCATTACCTCAGGGAGTGTGGATCTGGTGTCACCTACCCAAGATCCACTGTCACCAGAAATAGAGCATTGGCTCCAGTTTTGTTTTGTTTTGTTTTGTTTTTTAACTCAACTGGCATTTTGTGTTCCTGAGATCTTTTACTAGCATACGATAGATTGGAAGATCAACTTCTTGGGAAAGTATTACAGTGAAAAAATGCCCTGTGATTTTTATTACGCTGAAGTCCCTGAATCTTGCCAATTCACAAGATGTCACTTCTCAACGATCTTCAATGGCGTGTGATAGCATCATGGCCCTGGGCAAAACTATAAAGTTGGTAAAGTGTATCTTTGGAAATCTCTATTATGGACTACATGTCTATGTCCTCCCCAAATTCATATCTTGTAATCTTAGGAATCCTGAAATCCTAAGCCCTGATGTGATAGTATTTGGAGGCAGTGCTTTTGGGAGGTGATTTGCTCCTGAGGGTGGGGCCCTCCTGATGGAATTAGTGCCCTTACAAGAGAAGGGAGACCTAGCTAGCTCTCTCTGCCATGTGAGGACACAACAGGAAGATGCCATCTATGAGCTAGGGAATGGGCTCTCAGCAGACACTGAATCTGCTGGTGACTTGATCTTGGACTTCCCAGCCTCCAGAACTGTGAGAAATATTGCTTGTTATTTAAGCCACCCAGTCTGGTAATGTGTAATAGCAGCCCAAATGGACTAAGACATTCTTCCTGTCTTTCTTGCCTTTCCCCCAATTTTATGTAACCTACTTCTCTATTCCCCAGGAGCCCAGGGCTGTCCTTTAGCTGCCCACCAAGGACTGCCCTCCTCTGTGTTGCTCCATGTTTCCAAATCAGCCTCCTCTCCCACTACTGAAAAATTATTCCTCTGTTGCCGTGGTCTAGAGGGAGGGCAGGCTAACAAACGTACTCTACCTTCAGTTAATAACTGATGTTTCATCACCCTAACTGGCCCTTTGAAAATGTGCTGGTAAGTGAATTCACATGGACAGCCTAGGTGGGGAGGTATTCTTGAACAGAGCTTCCTGAGCTATCTGTGGGGCTGGAATGTGGTGAAGCCCGGAGACCTCATTGTTGAAACGCTGCCATCACTCTGCACTGTCTACACAAGAGTGAGGCCAGCTCTCCGTGCGGAAGGTGCGTCCGAGACCAAGGACACTATAGCCGGAGACTGGATGGTTGGTTTCCTCCTCGGGGAAGATGTCAAGGAGGGACCGTTCTTTCCACCTCTGGCCACGCAGCAGGTGGTGGCTTCTCCATCACTGAACAGTGGAGTCAACAGAAGGTTCAGGTGATGCATCTCCATTTAAAATGGACTCCTCTTCTGTTGCTCGGCCTCCGTATCTAAGCATGTTCTAAAAGGCTCAAAAAGGCTTTTAGAAGCCTCAAAACAAAGAGTGAGGAGGGGCTCACGCTGCCCCTTCTTTGGGATGGAAAGTCTGTCCCTCTGCAACAGGGACAGACTGTTTTTCTTGTCTGTTGCCTTCATCATGTTGAAAAACAGCTAAAAGGGTGCCTGGCTGGTGGGTGCAGCACAGAAGGGTTTGGTCCAGCCAGTGAACAGACAGGTTCTCAGAAGGGTGTGTGATATGTGGTGGTGGGGCCTAGGAGCCAGCCTCTCCCCGTTTCCCTCACCCCTGGCTCTGCCAGGCAGGACCCTTCTGAGTCTCCTCCTCAGGCCAGACCTTCTCTAGGAGAACACAGTGCCCCTTGGGAGAAAGTGTCCGAAACAGAGGCAGCACCTCAGCCCAGGGCTGCCTAGGGGTGACCCGCAGAAAGGCTGACGCAAATGAGAAGAGCACACATGCTTAGTGGGCTCTTCATCTGACTCTGAGCTTTTCAGAAGGGGAAGTATGTGCTACAGGAAAAAAAAAAAATAGAAGCACTCGTTTAAACAAATGTTCTGAATTATTTTGTGCTTAAAAAACAGCATAAGCCCTGTTTGAAGCTGGCATTCAAAAAGCAAACAAACAAAAACCAAATCCCAGCACTGCACTGTTCCTAATTTAGCTGGATGAGAAGGCTGAGGAGGGGGTCAGGGCGGGAAGGCAAAACGCAACCCGCTCTCAGCCAAGTGCTGGATGTGGGGACTGCATGAGCTCTTGCAAGACCCCGTCGGTCTGAAGACGGGTCCGTAGCCAAGCTGTCAGAGAGCTCTGCGCCGAATGCCTCGCTGGAGTTCTCTCCGGGCTGTGGGTCTGCGGAGAGTTGATGGGCTTTACCTGCAGCAGCTGAGGACTAGGTCTATTCCAAGTTCCATTTTCAATTCAAGACTATTTTCTGCTCTTCCTTCTTATATCAGGATTAGTGGTTGGATTTGTTTCCTAAGTTTCTAGGCAATATGTTTACAAGTTTCTGTCTAGGCACCTAGCCCTTCCCCACAGAGCGGCCGAAGTCACGCACTTAGAGTAAAAGGAAAGAAGTGCTTTGCCGGAGGGCTCATCTTTCCCGGTCTAACGAGGGTCACAGAAATGTAGAACAGCACACTGCAAACTAACGGGTAGACAGTGGCCGTGGAGGGACAGCAGACGTGTGCGGAGGTCAGGGGAAGGTTCAGCCGGTCCCCCTGACCAGCTGCCTGTAGGGCTGCAGGGCCGTCACTCAGCAGAGGCCTGAGGCCGGGCCACAGAGCCGGGCGGCCTATGAAGGTGCGCGGACGCGGCTGGGCTCTAGCTGTCTGAGCACAGCTCCCTTCCCAACACGGCCCGAGAAGGGCCTCCAACAATACATCCTCGAGCCCTTTCGGAACCAGTCCCTCGGCTCCGGCTGGTGCCGGTGCTTCTCAGGCTTTTGCTGTCAAATCCCACCAGGGCGGCCTGACACTCTTTCTTCCTTCTGCTGTTCTAATCCAATCTCCCTGCCTTGCTTCCCACACACCAACGGCCAGACTGTGGCCCTGAGTCACCCACTCTCTCCCTACCCACTGTTCGATCAGGCTAGATTGGCCGCACAGCAGGACACTGGGATGGGGACACTGTACGGTTGTCAGTGTGGAAGTCAATGTCCCCAGATTCCTGAAAAAGCCACCAGGCACATGTTGTCAGAGGGAGGCTGGTTTGCCTGCCACCCACATATGCACTTTGCCTTTGCTCTAGATTCTGCAAATACGCGGAGGACCACACTGCAAGAACCTGAAAGATCTGCTGTCCTCCTTTAGTGTTTTTATTCACACAGGCTTATCTTTTGTGTCTTTCTCAGTGCTCACACTTCCACAGAACAGTCGTGGGTGAGCAGGCATTTCTGGATAACTCGTCTACTTACTGGCGACTGAAGCGGAAGCGTCTCAAGGTATGGGAGGGTCAGGGTCTAGAGCCCCTGATATGTCCGCAAGCCAAATGCAGCAGGACTGGCAGAGCTCCCCCCCCCTGCTCGTGGAGAGTGGATTCGAGCGGATGTTAATAATACAGACGCATCCAGTCACACCACGAGCTTCACGGAATGACAGCCTTAAGACTGGGAACTTTCAGGGCGAATACCACTTGTTGAGAAACTGTCAGAACCCAAGACGGCTGGGGTTGTTCGTCTAAGGGAGTGTCAGACTCTTACACTAGAAATATCTTGCTGTTCATGGTTTTCAGATGCAAATGGAGAGAGAGTTGCTTCAGTTCAGGGAAAACACCCAAATGCCAAGGCCTTTCTTGAACCTTAGAAACTGTGACAGCAATGGTGTTGTCAAGGAGCGATCCATAAAGTTCTGAAACTTTAAAAACCAACTGACAATAATTTAAGGATAAAGAAAGTTTGTGCACCAGTAACTAAAAGTGGCTTCCAACTAATAAAAAAGCAAATCAATTGGGATTCTTCTGAGGAGAATCTCCACAGCTGTAATCCCACAACAGTAACTGTCGACCCCATATTGCTGGCTTGAAACTATCATTTCTCAGAAAGCGTCTGACTCCGTGCTTTGGAGATCATCAGCCTGCATGATCGCGCTGGGTTACAAGCTTTCTGCTCAGGTTTCAGAACCATTTCTAAAACTGGGAGGTGGTTCTCCTAAGGAGATCCGGGGAGCCTGGGCTTGCGTGTTGCTGATACAGCAATCTTCTTTGTTCTACTAGACAAATCAGGAAACCTCTGAATTGGTTGATTCAGATGCTCAGGGTTATTATAGTCACCCAGGAGTCACTGCCCGTGGAACTCCCCTCTGGTGTCTAAAGCCAGCTGCCCTGGCCCTAAGTTACTATTGTTTAGTTCACCTGTTTCGTGACTTTGATTCCCTTTCTCCAAAATGGAGTGAGTACACGTAGGGAAACCGGGTAGGGGGTCCAGAAAATAAACGCTATTCACCAATGGGGATTGCCTCATTTCCCCTCTTTCTACAGTTTATCAGTGGGGAGGATATAGGAATAAAACACGTGGACATCTGGGGGTTCTGTGAGGAGGAACCGGTCAGGTTTGGCTGTTTATGGAGGGTGACAGCGGTCACACCCAAGCGTTCTAGTCAAGCCCTGGCGCCCTGTCATCTTTGCCAAGAAAGGAACTCTAGAACACTTAAATAAAATGCAACCCAATTGTTCACACACTTGACCTCAGAGCTCCCGAACTGTCTCCACTATGAGCACAAATCGCAGCAGAGGCACAGCACGGCTTGAGCTTCTTGTCTGATTGTGCCTCTTAAGAAAACCATACAGTTTAAATCCTCTCTTCCATCTCAACAGCTGAGAATAGACACAATTATACAATGTAAAAGTCTGAGAATGTGTTCCTTGCGTCAGGCGTTCACTTCACGTATCCAAAGAAAGGGCATATGTATCTCTAGAGAAATGGGAAGACAAATGTCCTAGTCCTCTGGCTAGTAACATTTTCCTCTGGTGGAGGAACGAGGACATTGCTGCATTTTCATTCTATACATGACTTTTTTTTCTGTTATGATGTTGTCTAGATCCAAAGGGAAATGCCAGGTTCTAAGTGGCCACAGTCTATTAGAGAAGGCGCCACAGAAAAAGCAAAATATGTACAGGAACCCTAGATGAAATCCCCCAGGTGAAATGTGCCTTTCTGTGTATACGTATGAGTGAGTGAGAGAGTGGGCACGTGCGTGTGTGGGCGTGTGTGTGTGTGCATCTACAGTTGTGTTCAGGGAGCAGAAAGGTGGGGGGCAGGACGTGAATAATATGGGAAATGCTGGGCATGATGGGAGCAAAGGATTTTAGATCATATGCTCAGGAGTGTAGCTGGCGTCTAAACCAAAGAGAGGTGCGCTACTCACCTTATTTGTTGCATCAATAAATTTGACTCCTTTATAAGAGACCGAAAGAATAATAGTGGGGACCTTCTTCATTTGCTCTGTAGACTTCTGAAATTAAAATTAGAAAGCTGTTAGAGCAGTTTGTGTTGCATGGCAACTGAAGCACATAATTTCTCCTCTTGAAAGATAAAAATGAGCCCAACTTAAAAACAACACACACACACACACCAAACACACTAATTTAAATGTATGTCTCTCTTCTCTTGGGCTCAGCTAGGGTTGGGGCTTCTAAAGTGTCTGTCTTGCACTTGAGAATCTAAAAAGAGCTTGTTCTGCCGCTTGCCGTGGGTGAAGGAATAGTCCTTTTCCCTGACACCAAAGGGAGAAATGAACAGCTCTGTCTCCTACCGTGATTTCAAGCAACCATTCTTTGACTGGAGTTAAACCATGTCAGAGTTAACTCCAAGGGTGAGTTCAGCATGAACAAAACATATGCCACCGCTCCCCCTTTTCCCCAGTCACTCTTTCTTCCAGGCACGACGTAGGTCTGAATCATGTAGTTAAAATAGGGATTGAAACACATCATTGGGAATTTTTCTTGAATCTGACCAAATCCATAAGAGCGGGTGTATTTACAGCACCATTGCTAGTGACGACGCAGGACAGAATACCACCCTACAACGATGAAGCCCCCCAGAACAGTCTGTATTTTGAGCCACAGGAAAACCAGACAGTCCAGATAATCTACTTCCTCGTTTAGAGCCGCCAAATTTCCTTAGGCTACGTTCTGATGAGAGATGTGCACACCGGCTTCAGTGCAGAGTGTCTGCAGCTTCTCGAGTTTCATGCATCTGTGAAAAGTTTCTCCACAATTTAGGATGTGCCTTTTCTGTTTAGTTTGATCATTCATCACGGGTCACCGATAGTCTGTGTACTTCATTTCCCACTATGGTTCCTCCTAATAATCACATTAAACATTGAGAAGAACCTACCTGACAGTTAGCCTGATGGATTTTCCAGAGAAGACAGGTGGGAAGAAAAGAGAGAAAATACATAAAAAGGTGAGGAAACCATTTCAATAATTCGCAAACAGCACAAAGTCCTGAGAAAGTACACAGAGAACAGGCTTTACAGGTAAACGTGGACACAGTGAAACGCTCTTGTAGGAACAGCTGCGGGCTTTTCAGACCCCATCTCGCCCTTCCTGTCCCCTCATCACTGTTCCCCGCGCCCCACAGCCTCATGACTGACACACCAGAACCTTTCACTGCAGGTGTTCCACAACCACCTGTCTTATGGATAGTAAGCGAATTGGGAGAAAATATTACCCAATTTTCCATTTTTAAATTCTGAAATGTGACCAGACTTAAGGCTTTAAGTTGGATAGTGTGAATGAAACTCACTGAACTTAAAAATAATAATTATGTTACATCTTTCACTTTAGGCATGGAAAAGGTGTTTCACATTTTCCTGATTGTTCTGACCCATTTTTGGGATAGCTACTACACTTGTTTCACAGGCAGAGAAGATGGATCAGTAAGAGTGTTACTATTTAGTATTTATTAAATGTTTCATACAGTATAGAAAAAGGGGGCTCTCCTGAAGTGTTTTTTAACTAGTTTTAAAATTATCCAAACTTGCTAGTTTTCTTTTGTGATTGCCAAAGGGATTTTTTAAGAAAGATTTTATTTATTTTTGGGAGAGAGAGAAAGCAAGCATGGGGGGAGGGGCAGAGGGAGAAGCAGACTCCCTACTGAGCAGGGAGCCAGATGTGGGACTCAATCCCAGGACCCTAGGATCATGACCCGAGCTGAAGACAGACGCTTAACCGACTGAGCCACCCAGGCACTCTGCCAAAGAAATTTAAATACTTTTATCTTTTTAATGCTTTATTCAACCAACTCTTAAAACTGCAAGATTCAACCAACTCTTAAAACTGCAAGATAGGGGCACCTGGGTGGCTCAGTCAGTCAAGCAGCTGAGCGTCTGCCTTCAGCTCTGGTAAGGATCCTGGAGTCCTGGGATCCCTGCTTTGGGCTCCCTGCTCAGTGGGGAGTCTGCTTCTCCCTCTGCCCCTCCCCCTGCTCCTTCTCTCACTCACTCTCAAATAAATAAATCTTTTTTTAAAAAGTACGCAAGATAAATCAAAGGTAAAGCCAGAAGAAATAACACTCAGTGCACGGATTTTAAGGCAAAATCGTGGGCTGAGATCTGTATGGAGGGCGGGCCATAGCTGGCATGGGCAGTGGCTTGGTGCCCTGAATGTATGTGTGAAGGATTCTTTGCGAAGAGTAACAATGGATTTCAACAAATTACCTCATTCGTTTCTTGCCATGAATATATTCTATCAGACAGATCTAGCCATACCATGAAACAATATATAGCTAACATAAGATTAAAATATCAACATTCCATTTAGTACTAAGAAAAACCCAAAAAAGGAAAAAGCAAAACCATTTGTTATCCCTTCAGCAATTGAGTGGTTATATTAGGCAGTGCACTGTGTTGGGAAAACTCTGCGTCTGCTTCAGGCCATGTCAAACAGACCTCAAATTGTGTGCAAACTACAGTCTGCGGAAAGCAGCGTTCCCAAGTGTTGTGTTGAGAAGACTCTGAGCTTGGTGCTTGGGCTCAGTGGGAAAAAGGGGTGGGAACGATGAGCTACACGCCACACAGAGAAGCTACAACACAAAGGTTGATAAATGCACCAGTGATGTGGACAGAGGGCCTCCAGAGTACCGAGCAAGAGAGAGCCTCACTTTGCAGGAGAGAGTGGGGCAAGTCTTCATTACTCATCCAACAAGCACTGTTTGCCTGCTAGGGCTGACTGAACTGGCTCTTAAAGGATGAACAGGAATTTTCCAGGTGCTAAAAGAGGACAAACGAGGCTGTTTTAGCAGAAGAATCAACATACACACAAAATGAGAAACAATATGGTGAGTTTGGGTAGTTGGTGGAAGATGAGGTTGGTACAGTAGGTTGGAAGACTGTGGAAGACTGTGACTTACTCTGCCAGGCTAGAATCCACTGGAAGTTTTTTAAGTAGAGTGTGGGTGATTGGATGCACTGGAACAGCTGAGGCTGGAGGCAGGCAGGAAGGGGAGATGGAAATTCAAACGGGGGACCCTAAGCCCCCGAGCTGAAGCAGCACCATCATTGAAGAGGGAGCCATAGCTCCGATGAGTAAGACTCAGGCGGGTCTGCTAACCCATGTGCCGCAGAAGATGAGTGAGCGAGAGTGGGTCACAGATGAAGAGGCCTTTCGCGGAGATAAGCGGATACTACAGGGGAAGAGGCTTTTGCATGAAACCCTCTCGCGCATGCTCAGTTCGATACTCAGGTGGAGACGTCCAGCAGGAAATGAGAAGTAGGAATCTGATCGGGAAACCCATCTGCATCGAGGGGGTGCCTGAGGAGCTGGGAGCAGACGAGGTGGCTCAAGGCGTGAACACGAGGAGGGCGAAGCAGCCCCTGTCCGCGTCACTGCAGCTGAAACTGAGCTGGGAGGCGGCCGAGCACCGCGGCGCAAAAGTCGAGGCACGTTCCGAAGAAGGTGGGGGCCGCGTCGAGGCCACAAGGACCGGGAAAAAGTCTGAAAAATCGAAGCCCAGCACAGTGGCTGGCACACGTAGCGGCTACTGTTTTTATTGGGTCTCCTGGGGGAAATCCCTCGCTTTAGCAACTAGAAAAATGTGTTGCTCATTTTAAGAGCAGCTTGAGGAGAATGGTGGCAGCAGAGGAAGGAACCCAGGGATTTGTGCACCGAATATCAGGGGAGGGAGTGGAGAGCTGGAACGACAGCCGGGCCAGGTTACAGGCGCTGGGCCAAAATGAAGGCTTCAGTGGTGATTTCTGACCAGATACGAAGATTCTACAGTGTTCGCTCATTCAAGTTGAACAATGAAGAAAACATAAAAGCCGATCGTTTCTTTTTCTTTCATGGGTGCCCAGGATCCCTGCTTTCCTAATGAGGCCGTCCTGGGAGGCCCCTGCTGCAGGTGGCGCTGGGGGGCCACCCCTCCCAGTCAGGAGTCCCACTGAGCACCTTGACAAGAGGACTCGGGGCCCTGGCTGGCCTTCAATGTAATGCCCCTCCTTGAAGGCATTTATGATTCTGTAAGAGCTAAAAATCCAACCTCTTTCAGGGGATTTTCTCTTGGTGTGCTTTGACAGAGCTTTCAAAGAGGGCTTTTCATTCGTTATTTTAACGAAAGATGAAAACACACAGAAAGAAAGCAAATACACGAAGTCTTAGGGAGAATAATCAGGGAGGCAAAAAATCCAATAAGCGCCTACTCCATTTTATGAGGGTTCTACAGATATCGAAAAGTGAGCAGGGCCTCAGTCCAATCACAGGCAGCCCATGTCTCACTGTCTCCATTTGCTCTTATGTTGTTGCAGTTACGGGTTTCTTCTTGGTTCACGGAGCCGCTTAGGCTGGACATCACTGCGCAAGTTAAAAGGGCTTGCCCTCGGGCAACGGTGGTCTCTGTGATCTACCTGCAAGCTTTGCTGGGATTCTGGATAGTTAATGCTCCCGTATATGTACAGATGTTAAAACATTCAAGCCTTATTTATTTGTATAAACGGAATTCTCTTCTTCAGTAAAATGCTGGGGGCAAATCTTATGTTATGGTTCTCTTTTGTTTCTAGTTTTTTTTTTCTATGCCACACTCTTTGTGGAATTTCTGAGGCTTCCTCCAGTCCTCAAACTCCCTCCCCTTCAGTGCCAGCTCTACAGCAGAGACTGATTTGTAAGGAGGATCTCCAGATACCTCAGCAGCTGAATACTCCCAGGTAATGCCCCAAACTAACTTAACCTTTATAGCATCTTGCTCTCCTGCTAAAAAAAGCATTATAGTGACAGTTGATTGTATTTTGTTCACAAGTTCTCAAAATAAGATTATCATCCTTTTATTACTCCAAGAGAAACAATATTTAGTTATACAGGGATGCTACATTTCTGAAACCTAAACTAAAACGCAACTTTTGAATCTTAAATGCAAGACCAGCTTTATATTTAGCACGTGGGTTTGTATTATCTATAAGCATTATACAGAAAAGGGATTGTATATCCCTTGTATCTGGAGGTGCACACCTGAGACATTGTTCTTAACAGGTAAAGTAATTGAACACTTTTAGAGACAGCCAGCGAGAGAGGGAACACAAGCAGGGGGAGTGGGAGAGGAAGAAGCAGGCTCATAGCAGAAGAGCCTGATGTGGGGCTCGATCCCAGAACGCCGGGATCACGCCCTGAGCCGAAGGCAGACACCCAACCGCTGTGCCACCCAGGCGCCCCTAATTGAACACTTTTAAACATTTTTTTTTTTAAAGAGGGATATTTGGATTCACCAAAGAAGGCAATACCATCTCTTGTCTTTTCCTTTTTCAATTATAAATTATGAGCTTTTTGGAATCTTTGTATCAAGTCAGAAATGGCCATTGATGCTTTTATTTTATCCTTATAGCGTGGCCTGAAAAGAAAAAGTTTCTCATTTTCTAATGCAGAATCAACAGCAGGAGAATATCCTTTTGAGACTGCAGGGATGGTCTGGTCTCAGAGCACGATTTTCGTTAAGTGTGAGGGAGAGCAAAGAGGTTTGCGACAGGGAGCACTTCAGTTGTGAGCTGTAATGTTGCGTTTGAGGCTGGAGTGATGTTTAGTCTCCTAATGAGAATTATTTGTGCCCCGTAACCAGTACAGAGAGGGAACGGAATGAGGCAGTCCATGGGGGGAGGGGTGATCACCAGCCCTTCCTTCTTACAATACTCTGCTCATTTCCAGTGTATTTTAAACACAGACTGGGAAATAGCTCTCCGGACCATCTACTGCCATCCAACTTATATTTTTAACCCACACATGGCTACCCTGAGAATGCTTTCTAGTTAGATATTCAAGTGCTTTGAGTCATAACTATTAATTTTGCCATATAATATTTTCTTTAGTTCGTTTCAAAGCTTAATTATTGTATTCAGTTTCAGCAAGTAAATTAAAATAGGATCAATTATGTTTGGTAGCCCTAAGTGACTTTCAAACGACTTAAAAAATGCACAAAAACTGGTAATGTTGCAGAGATTATAAGAGGTAGGGCGCAGAACACAGATCAGCCATTTGAAATGCACTTTTGCCCTCTGGAGCTCAGTTTCAATGTTACTTTCTGGGAAAGCCCTGTGTGGCCCCCCAGCCTGACACGATGGCTGTCTCTTGCTCCCCAGGCCTGCCCTGGGAACCTCTGCTACTCTCCCTTGAGGTTCACTGCCCTGCTCTTGGGGTTGTTTGTTTCCCTCACTCTTCAGGGGGTTCCTGGACGATGGCCCACACCTTTCTTGATTTGTTTCTTGTCTCCCTCATAATGACTAGTATATATGGTCTTAGGTTGAACCCTATGACATGGCCATTTTTATGGATCAAAAAAATGGCTGAGTATCAGCAATTTCATAGGGTTCAATCTAGCAGCTGCTAAAGTGCATGATTATTAAGTGAACGAGCAAATGAGTTGATGTATGGTAACAAGCACAAAGCCAGCTTTATAAGAAAGAACCACGGTACCAGCCTCTCAACGCACAAAGAGCTCGGCAAAGTTTTCAGAGAGCCCTGGTGCCCAGAGCCAGGCATGAAGGCCCTGGAAGAACTTGGAGGACCACAAATGTGATTAGAGATATGCCAAGAGATTCCTATGGGATGGGAAAGCTTCACAGACCTCTGTGATTTGTCAGCCTTAAGGAGAGAAGGGCTAGGTGCTCATTTTTGTAATAGGAAACCGGTTCAAACTGCAGGCACGGAGAAGGAATGACTTCTTGAGAGGGCAGGAGGATTATTAGGGGCAGCTGGGAAGTTTTTCCCTCTGGACGTCTTTAAAAATTGTTTGGACTTTCATTTGTCACTAATGACTTAGGGGTAAGTCTCATTTGGCTGGGGAATGAGGCTAAATGACCTCTCAAGGGCTTTTCTGGTCATGAGAACTCGACACGAGGGCTGGGTGAATACAGAGCCTCGCTCAGACCACGTGACAAGAGCAGACGGTGGGCAGGCGGCCACTCAAACGACTCCTCGGGCACCAGACACGGCTATTGCACTGGCAAGAGTAACTCACACGCCCTGGCCGAATCTAGCACAGCACACGGCGATGCCCTCCATCTCTACTCCTCTGGCCCCGGCTGGTTTCCAGGCGCCATGGCGGAATGATTCTACCAGGGCAGCCTGTCCACACAGCAGACCTAACAGGGATGCCCAGTGGACCAAGGCAATGGTTCTCAAACTTTTTTGAGCATTTGAATCCTGTGGAAGGCTTGTTAAATAACAGATCGTTGGGCTCCAACACCTAGAGTTTCTGATTCAGTAAGTGCTATGAACTGAATGGGATCTTCCAAACTTATGTTGAATCCTAATGTCCAATGTATTAGTAGGTGGGGCCTTTGGGAGGTGCATGGATTGTGAGAAGAGAGCTCTGAATGGCGTTAGTGGGCTTCTAAGAGAGGCCTCTTCTACTGTGAGAGGGCACAGTGAAGATGACTGTCAATGAGCCAAGAAGAGGGCTGTCACCTGACACTAAATCTACCAGTGCCTTGACCTTGGGATTTCCCAGCCTTCAGAACCACAAGAAATGAATTTCTCCCTGTAATCTGGTATTTTTATCACAGCAGCCTGAACAAACTAAGACAGTAGGTGAGGTAGGGCCAAAGATTCTGCATTCATAACAAATTTCCAGATGCTTGCTGCTACCACAGTTTGAGAACTTCTGCTCTAAAAATACAGTTGATTTTTGATTGAAAGTCACCGTCAGAGCTGTTCTCCACGATGCATGTAAACTCAGTTGTACTGCATCCTACATTAATTCAGAGAGCAGTTAATTTATCAAAACACACTATCCTCCACTTGACAAGTGATTTCCAAAAATCCTTAGTTAGCACTTAGCTACAGCTCTTGGTCTTCAGAGCAAATAACAAGAGTTATTTAACCTTCCATAGTTTCTCAGGGGCGCGAAAGTATAAAACATTCTTCATAAAATAAAGAGTTCAGGTCATAAAGATAGATTCCGGAGTTACATCTAGAATAGATGTTGATCAGACAGAGCTGATAAGCCCAGGGGTCACGCTGAAGATGTATGGTTTCTCATAAAAGTCTCCCTGTCCTCCCTCAACTAAGCACATCCAAGATATTAAGTACATGCCCTTGAGAGATGTGACGAGCAAACATCAACACATTTTTGTGCACTGCTTCTGGGAGTGTAAACTGGAACACATTTTTTGGAAGGCAATTTGGCAATACTTACCCAGAGTTTCAAGATATGTATACTTTTGACCTAGCCATTCTACATTTAGTCGAAATAATCAGACCAGCTGCACAAGATTTGGGTATGGGGATGTTGCCCACAGGACTGGTTATAACTTGAAAAGATTCAAAGTGACCTAATGACCAATAAGGGGAACTGGTTAAGTAAGTTTGGTTCAGTTATGGATTGGAATATTGTTCAACCACTACGAGTAATACTGAAGATGAATATATATCGGAATAAACATATTTTAGAATATATTGTTATGTTAAAAATAGATTACAAAACAGAAAACAGTAGGCACTGAATATTTCTATTTCTTTGTAGGAAAAGGGTGCCTATGAATGCGTGAAAAATCACCCTGGAGGCTCCCGCATGAACCAGGTGTTAACAGAGAGGTGTTTACCATGTCTGTGTGACAAAATTACAGCTGCTTTTATTTCTTCTTTCCCTAGCTCTATTTTAAAACCGGATAACAATGAATGTGTACTGCTTCTTCAATAATAAAATGTAAAATTTTAAAAATGTGTAATCTTTGGGTTAAAAAGCTAATTGTAAACATGTGAAAAACACACCAATTTGTTTAATCCATCACATATAAATACAACTGCAGAGTGTGTGTGTGTGTGTGTGTGTGTGTGGTCACCTTGAATTTATGAAGGGACCCACCGCTAAGCTTCTTACTCCAGAAAGCACTGTGTTACAGCGAATAGGAGCACAGAAGGGCATGTGTGGATTCCTGTCTTGGCTCCACTGTGTGTCAAGGTATTTAACCTCTATGTCTTAGTTATTTCATCCGTAAAATGGGTATGTTAATACAGCATCTACTTTGGAGAGCTGTGAGGATTACGTAATTCGGTGCCTAGCATGTAGTGAGTACCAATAGATTCTAGCTGTTACTCTTATTCTGAGGATGGATGCTTTCACTTAGCTGCTTTCCGAAGTCTGGCATCCCACTAGCAAAAGAGAGAAGTAAAATCGAGATCGGTGAGCCTAACGGACTCCTCTTGGGGCTGCATGCTACCACAGCAGTGACATGTGGCTTCAGGAGTGAATGTTCAGCAGAGCCACACATCTGGACTGAGGACAATGGACTCAATACATTTAGAAAGAGAGCTTAAGACAAAGTGGGAATTAAAGACAGAGTGGCCCATCACATCTTCTTGTGCCGTGGAGTAGTGAGGGTGTCACACGGGAAAAGAACCAGTAACAAGAGCAACAGAAACAAACAAAGAAAAAATGAAGAGCACTTGGGTATGAAGACGACTGGGATGAAAGGATTGGGACTGCTGAGTCCTCCTTTGGGAGGACCTCCAGGAAAACAAAATCACAAAGCAAAAGTACACGTATGCGTGAGCAAAGCTCGGCAGCAGGCAGTTAGAAATGCTGTTTCTTTGTGTGTATGGTCATCTTAACACACGCTCACACCTGTGGGCTTAGACCTGTCCTGACCTGGCTCGTGTAGTACTTGGGAGGGAGCAAAAGAAGAAATATTTGGTTTTTCCCTGAAACTTGGGAAAATGGAGATTTGTAAAAAAAACAGCTGTTTACAAGGTTTTTTTCCCCAGCCTGGTTCCTAAGTAATAGGCCCACGATATCTTTCAGTGATGTGACGTAGTGAGGGTGTTAACAGGAGTCTCTTCTAAGGTCCAAGAGGCTTCTTAAAATTTCCATCTAATTCTAAAATCTTTTTTCAAGCTTTCCCATCCGTTCTCCAACATTAATTTGTTTCCTTACAAGCACAGAAAAAAGACAACCTTCACACTTCAACCAAGGCACAATTATTTGGAAATCTGTATATCTGAAAATTCAACTTTAGAATTGCCTCTAGACTGAAAGTTTAAAAATGAGACAAGTGAAGGCGAACAGATTCAACGAGAAACCTGAACTCTGGTATCTGAACTGGCTAAGCCTTTTGGGAAATAAAGATTCCCAAACCGTAATTTGCCAGATCTGCTTATTCCTGACTTAAAAATAACTTTAAAATACTTCCTATCTTGCATTGATTGTAGTTGAAAACAGATATTTTTCCTTTATTTTAAGAGAAATTTCCTTGAGCATAGACACCTGTGAACAATACTAATCATCAACTATGGGATTAGAGAAAGTCAGATTTCACAGAGTATTAAATTGAATATAATGGCCCGCCTCGTACAGTAGCACAGGTTTCATAATGGTATATCTAATTAGGGAAGTGACTGACTACTGTGTATTAGTGATAATTGTCCCTGAGGCAAAATTCAGGGCTGGGGGATGGGGTATGTGTAAGTCTGGGGAGGCAAAAAGGAACAGAACCTCATCTGGCCCTTCACCAATTACTGTATGTCTTGGAATATTTCAAGTGGGAGTTACTTACACCAAAGAAAACACCGAAAGGCCTTTATTGGTTTGTAAAGTTCAGTCCTGTGGACACATTATTTAAAAGAGGCAAGCTAACTCCCAATTGATTAAGGAACAAGTTACCTTCCCAAAAGACAAAACTGCAAAATTACATTTACCATCGTATCTATGGTTTCCCATCGTTTTCTCTCCCTATCGGCGATGGCCTTTAAAAACTGGAAATAAACGTGCAGGATGCCTAAGTTTTTGAATACTCTCTTACATGTTTGTGAAGATAGAAAACCAGGGAAATGACTGGGACACTGGTATTTTAGTTGAGGGAAAACAAATGAAATAATCCAAAGCAAGTCTACCCATCAACTTGTTTTTCGAACGTCTGCAGGAAGAGGTCAATGTGATTTCGAGGTTCTACTGAACGAGACTCTCTACTACAGGCATTATTTTACTGAACCGTCAAAACCACCTTAAAAGGTAGCTATGCTATCGCAGGCCCTGGGGATCCAATACACACCGTTCCTGCCCACTAAGGGGCACGGGGCATGAGGAACGAGGCGCTTGTCCAGTGTGACATGAGGGGTGACAGAAGGAAGGTTCTGTGTTCAATGGGGAACACGTTTGGGGGCATCGTATTCAGGATCGTGGAGCGAATACTTCCCCTCGGCAGTCCTTTCAAAAATGAAGACTCTCTCTGAGCACAGAGTTAGCTGGAAAACTCAGCATAAAGTTGAGTAACGTAAAAGGCAGCACTAAAGGAGTATGCTTAGATTAAACAGACGTCTCTTACGACTCCTCACACGCCACTAATACATGTTTTTAGGTTTTAACTAGAAATGTCTGTAAATCTGTTGCACTAAAGGAATTAAGCAACCGTGTTGTCCTACTGAAGAGAGAAATAATTCACAGAACTCAATCTTCCTAAAAGTGTGCCTCCGTGTCAAGGCATAGCTCATCTCTTAGGCTTTTATTGTAGAAAACTCTGAACGATAAGACAAAAATTGTGATTTTGCTTATAGAAATTATCAGGGTTTAATGCAATTTCCTATTGATTCTTTTTCTCAAAACACAATTCAGGAGATAATTTTAAGAGGGTTTGGATCCAGGGGGAAAAGAATCTTAAGATAAAAACCTGCATACGAATGTTTATAGCGGCTCTATTCATAAACGCAAAACCTAGAGACAACCAAGGGGGCCTCCAATAGGGAAATGGATAAACTGTGGTACATCCATATGAGGGAATATTACTCAGCGACTAAAAGGAAACAGCTGTCAATCCACAAAAGACATAGAAGAAGGAAGCTTAAAAGCATATTGCTAAATGAAAGAACCCGGTCTGGAAAGGGTACATACTGTATGATTCCAGCTATATGACGTGCTGGAAAAGGAAAAGCTATAGAGACAGTGAAAAGATCAGTGGTTGTCAGGGGCTGCGGGAGCAGAGGAGAGGAGATGAACAGGTGGAGCAGACGGGATGTTTAGGGCCTGAAACGATTCTTTGTGATACTGTGAGATACAGGACATTATGCATTTGTCAAAACCCAAAACACAAAGAATGAACTCTAATGTAAAGCACAGACTCTAGTTAATAACATAACAATATTGGTTCATAATTGTGACAAAGGTCCCACACCAATGCAAATGTTACTAATAAGGGGAACTGTGAGGGTGGTGGTGGTGGAGGGAGCATATATTCAAGAACTCTGTGCTTTATGCTCAGTTTTTCTGCTAACCGAAAACTGTTCTAAAGAGTCAAGTCTATTAGAAAAACCGTAAGACAGGTCGAAGAGGGAAAAGGCTGGCTAACCTGAACACAGACAGAAGTGATTCCATATTGTAGCATGATGTGAATTACTATCATCTCCCACACTTAGTTTATGATGGCCTATTTGTGATTGAAATAGTATGTATCTAATTAAACACCAGAACATCAGTGTAGAATTATCTTTGTTTCAGAACTGGAGGGGACCTTAGAGATGAATAAACAGGTTTAGCCAAACTTAGAAATTAACCGATTGTGACTACCAAACACTCCAAATGTTTCTGAAGAGGGAAAACTGTGTCTGGTGTGTGCGGGGGCAAAGTACATGTGTTTAAGTAAGTACTGTGGAAAAAATGTAGTTGCTTAGGGTGCAGTAAAAACACTCCTGAAATTTTTATTTAGGTTAACAGATTGGAATGTACCCCAAATTACTACATATGTCTATACCTAAATGGTTTAATTTGGCTAATTTTACAGAGTCTTTGAGGGTTCTTAAAGCTCTTTCTTTATCCATAGAAATGATCCACATTTTCAACTATTTTAAGACTCAGGACAATAAATGTTCCACTGGCTCATCAGAGCGGTGGTACAGCCTAGGATTTGGAGTTTGGTGGTAAAAGTAAATCACCCCAGTTCAAACCCTGGTTGCCCTGCTTCCTGGCCAGGTAACCTTGGGCAAGTTACCTAACTTTCGTCGGCCTTGGTTCCCCCATATGAAAAGTGGGGACAACGGCAATACTTACCCTGTGATTAAACGGACGAACGCACATGATCACATGCGCAAGGCCTGCTATACGGCTCTCAGATGTTAACAGTTACTGGTGCTAATAAACTGACTTTAGGAGGCCCTGCCTGCAGGTCATTTTGGAGACCACCTAGAATGCTCCTGCAGGTTGCCGGACGCATGAAGACCTCTCTACAGTGATACTTCGCCTACCTTGGGGGAGCTAAATGTTAACGCGTTGGACTCCTCCACTGAACTGTGAAGTCAGTGGGAGCAGGAGCTGAATCTTAGGCATCTTTGTTAACGAAGTACACTACAGAAATATCTCTCAGAATAAAGGACCATTACTGATTTACTTCTTAGTGGGAAAGAAATGTTAATTTCAACTAAAACGCAACGGTGAATTGAAAAGCTCTCCCCCCGCCCCCTCGAAAGAATAAACCAGGTCAAGTTTTTATCTATGGTACTTAGGCCTAATGATATTACTATATATCAACTTTTAAGATCATCGGTGTCCTACAGTATTTCCCCTGGGTGGACTTGATGATTCCGGCACTTTGGGCTGCAAGGCCACCCTACTGAAAACAGAGAAAACAGCAACTTGAGGTTCAAACCGAAAATTAACTGCAAGTTGAGATCCACACCATTTTCAGTTGGTGAGAGTTCTAATTCACAACACCATAGTCTTGGATAACAGCAAGCCTGTGCTTCTAGTTAGGAAAGGCCCTAGCGAACCCAGTGAGTGCAACCGTAGCTACTGTACCCAAGACTGATATTTATTTAATCAGGATGGGAAATAAGAGTTGGTGATATTCTAAGAAGCAATAAAGTTCCTATTCTCATGTAAACGACCCCAAGTAAACATGGGCAGCAAACCAGAAAAACTTGCCCCAAAGAACAGAATGGCTTCTAAACAGACGGCCTTTCCGGTTTCATTGTAAGCAACAGACAAGTATTTAACTAAATTATTCTCCACCAACATTATTAAAATGGCTTTCCTGTTGTTATCAGAATGGAATTTCAGATCCACTTAATTTCAAGAAATTGACTGAAATTCAAATCACAAATCTGGTTTTAAATGGTGCTCTGTACTCTATGCACTACTTATGCTGATTACAGCATTGAAGTAGCTGGACGCAGATAAGGGAGTTAATAGTATTAAATCAGAGATGCCAAATTAATTTCTTAGACGTGTTCATAAATAGCTCTAAAATTATTACGAGGCTTGATGACTGAAAAATGTTCCCATTTTCTTATTGTTCATTGGTGACATAATTTAGATCAGATACACATTTAGAATACAAGATTCCCGGAATTACAAAACCACGAACGAGGACCCCTAAGGGGCATCTAGTCCAATGTCCTCATTTTCTAAGTAAGAAAAATGAGGCCCGGGAGAAGCAGGAGAGCATAGTGGTTAAACGCTTGGGCTCTGGAGTCTGACAGACCTGCGTTCCAGTTCCAGATTGGCAAGTTCCTCACTATGTGACCTTGGGAAAGTTTTTTAACCTCTCCAAGCCTCAGTCTCTTCAAGTGTAGAATGGGGATAAGGATGGCACTAAACTCTAGGTGGGATTAAATGGGATAAACTTGCAAAGCATTCAGCTCAGCACAGAAGACTGATACATTCTAACTACTCAGTAATATTAGCAGCTACTACAATGATGACTAAGACTGACTTCCAAGGCAATGTAAGCAGCAACAAAACCAGAACACAGAGTTCCTGATCCCTATCACAGCTTTTTCCCTCTAAATACAGTACCTGGGTTAAAAGAGTCAATGGCACTGACAATATAACTCTGTATCAAATAGAAGGATAACTAATTTCAGTCTTTCTTGCTATTGAACTGATCTGAATATTAAATCAGCGATCGCATTTGGAGGTCTCAATTTCATGAAGATTCACACATACTTGGCTTCCATGAGCAATCAATATTACATATTTGCCTTCGTAATTGTTTTAATTTTTAAATATTTCCCACCCAACACTGCTCATGTAAAATAAAACAACATATGTTAGCCACAAATAAGAGTTAGGGTTCACTTGCTAACAATCTTAAATTTGAGTCTGGTTAGTTGCTATATGGAATGAGTCTACTATTCTTAAGCTGTACTGTCAGGTATGGCTATAGCCTCTGTACATCTGCTATGGAGGAAGCAAGGATGAGGGACACATTAAAAAAACAATAACAAAATACAGTGGATGTACAGGAGTAAGACTCGGTTTGGCTAACAGAGACGCCTAGGAATCCAGCAGCCACGGATCACAGACATTTACAACTGCCATTTTTGTCAACATGTAGTGCCCTTACGTGATTTACTCAGAGTTGAATGTTTTCTTCTTATACTAAAAAAAACAAAACAAACAAACAAAAAAAACCACACCAAAAAACAAAACAAAACAAAAAACCCCAGAATTGAGAAGCCTCATAAAGAATGTTAGCTTTATATAACAGGCTCTCAATACTTGAGCATTTGATAATTTTTTAGTTAATTGGTGGTCTTTACAGTAAATATTCTCAGACTCGCAGGTAGGTGCTTAACGCGTTTTCTTGCAAGAAACTAAAGATCATTTTTCTCTTAATCTGGAGAATGACCAGTGTACATACAATTAACTTTAAATCTTTAAAAATAAGAGTAAATGCAACATGGCATAAATACATCAACACGTCCAACAGACATTGACTCCCACTACATGAGATAAAGCTCAAGCATAAACATGAACAAAGCCCAAACACCTTTTTATGTAACAGCAATGTGATTCAGCAGACCAGCAGATGAAGAAAATAGTCATTTGAAAAGTGGCAATTTGTAACCATACCCGGTATTTAGTATTTCAGCGACTAGAAATAAAATTCTTTGGCAAACTTACCCGCATTTTTGCACAGGCATCTTGGGTTGATTCTGTCCCTCTGAGCTCTTTTATCAGCATAGAACCTAAATACTAAAATACAGAACAATTCAATGATTTATGGAAAAGAGAGTTTAAATATGAGTTGCAATTTAAAACCAAACTGTGGAAGTCCTACTGGCTGGGTTTCCTGGCTGAAAGTTGTTGAATAACTTTTAAAAAACTAACAGTAACTAATCCTAACAAATGCTTTTAGAGAGAGAATTAAGCAGTTCTGAGAGCCGTAAATTGCTCTTTATAATAAAACTGCAGCATTTTCTAAAGATGCCATCTTTCAAATCATATTTAACTGCAAAATGGGGGCATCTAAAAATGTTCCCCCCCCCTTTTTTTTTGAGGCAGCAATGTCTGCAAAAATAAATCACGCTACTCTACGTAATTACAGGGTTGTATGAGACAGCTGAGAAGCTAAGCGACATGCACCCCATTTGGGCTGAGTTGGCTGCGTAGGTAATTAACGTTAGGCGGCTCTCAGGCGGAGATGCAGTTTGGGGTCTTTTCATTCACAGCTGTGGGCCCAGGGGTTGATCCACCTGAGAATGGGATGGGCACGAGATAGGAGCCTGCGGGGAGGGGGAATGGCATTTCGGTTGTCCCAGGAGGGAGAGAGCCCAGTTCCTGGTGCAAACCGACACTGGCGGGGGTGGGGGTGGGGGCGCTGAATGGGGTAGGAGAGAGATGAGAACGTCTCTTCCCAAGAATTACCAATCACTTTGCTGTTAGGTGATCTGACCCAATACCGCCCTGGTACAAAACGCCACTCACGCTCCAAGTTCTGCCTGGGGCGGGAGGAGCAAAGAGTTTGTAGCAAAATATCTGTTTTGCCTTTCCATCAATTGACTCCTCTTCAAGTTTTTGAAGCTTCAATAGGGTTTCTTTCTTTTGTCATTTTTTTCCCTCCCTAATCTCCTTCCAAAAAAAAAAAAAAAAGGAAGAAAGAAAAAGAAAGAGCTCTATGTGTCTTTTTTTTTAATGCGAATTAAAATAATTTTTTCCTGATATGACTGAAGGAACCCTGGCACGCTCCAAAACCAAGGCTGCGAATCGGGCGCGCAGACCAGAAAATGCCCGACGCGCAGAGGGGCGTGCCCTTAGGGGCGCGGGGCAGAGGGCGTGGTTACGGGCCCGGGGAAAGGCGTGTTTCGAAAGGCGCAGGGGTTGGTTTGGCGTTAGAGCTTGGCAGGAAGGAGGCATTTCGGTTCCACAGTTTTGGGGCGATTACTGCTGAAATAAATCCGTATAGATAACAAAATGAAAAAAAGGCCGAAATTGTTATGCAACAACCAGAATGCCCGCGTCTTAATCAAATTAAGGAAAATGATCTCGGAGAAATCCTTGCCTTTTCAGTTATTGGGGAAGTTTGTCCTAATTGAAACATTTCTCTCTAAAAGAGGTGATTTTACTTTTCCGGCTGCAGTCATGACAACCACCTGTCCCCAAAGCTATGGTATTTTTTCAACATTTGTTCGTATTACTTGTGATTCTCAGCCAAGCCTGATTCCCTCTCCTATTAGAAAAAAGTACCCAGTAACACAATCCTAATGAAAAAAATCTGGTAGTAGACCCAGTGTTTTGAGATCACTGGTGAGTGTTGTCTATCTGTGCTATATTTATATTCATTTCCATTTTAAGATTGTGCTTTATCACATTTCATTTAAAATATACAACTGTATAAGAAGGCAAAATAGACCTTAAACACACAAGATTAAAAGGGATTATAAAACTCTATTTTTTTGGACTTTGTATAGAAAAGGTTACTTTAAGAAAAAGGAGAGAACACTTTTAGAGCTTCAGTGATGGACATTTTGGTATATTTTCAATATAAAAGTAAACAAGCCAGAAGTACACCCTCTATTCCCACTGGTACCCAAATACTGAATTTATAGTAACTTACAAAAGCTTTGTAATCACACGATTGGAAGATGAGCTTTTCTGGGTGATGTTGCCAGTATTGTACTGGAGTTGAGGCCGTGGCTTCATTTGGAGGTCGCAAGGTAATGGAAGGTTCTCCCCAGTCTCCTGTCTGAAAATCACATTTATTCTAGAGGTAATATGGGAAGTCGGCAAAGCTCATTCCCTATTGCTAGCCTGACTTCATCTTATACACGTGTGCTGGAATGGGCAAATGCGTTGGGGTGTATTATATGTCTATAAATACTTCTACTATTTATTATGGGTTTATATATGTGGTAGCATATTTCCCAAAGCTGAGTTAATTTCTGAGGTGTGAAAAAAGTTATTCCATTTTTACACCCTAAGCTAAGTGAATTTTAAATGAAACATGGAAATATTCATAAATGATGCACTAATTCATAATTTTCTGTTACAACAGAAAAAGAACATATGACCTTTGAAAGAATTTTCTGGTTTTAAGTTTGGTTATTTGAACTTTTTAGTCTGAATTGCTTTTACATTCAGAATATACAGTTCCATGAATTTCAGTTTCCAAATATGACATGTACGATGCACTTGGGATGATTTTAGATCTCTGGAGAAAAGGTAATATAAGTGTGATTCTAAACAACATTTTAGAAGAAGAATTTACGAATGGATGGCTAGTTTCCCTCATCTGAATTCACTGGTGTTGATAAAATGCCACTGTGACAGTCTTGATGTATTCAGCTACCTTTCTCAGAAAACCTAGAGCACAAACGAATCATAAACATTTAAGTGCCAAGTTTGGTCATATGTGCATATGCACGTACTTGAGGATCTTAATTCACAAATACAAGCACGTGCATATTTGATGGCATATCATATAATGCATATACCCGCTAAGACAGAAGACACCCCATCGTTTCATCTATCATTGTCCATGGGTTAGCCTCGACCAGTTTTATCACTATAATGGCTTAGTATGATCATCTATAAAGCCAAAGGCTGGTGTTGGCAGGTCTTTTCTGGGTTCTAGTCTGATTTAGATATTATATATGGGGGAGTTCTCACTCTTTTCCTTGGTAAAGATTCTAATTTCTCGAAATTCAGTTCTTTGTTCTCAAATGGACATTAACAAAAACTAGACAACAGGCAGATTTCCAAAGCCACTCTCTTTTGACCTGGATTCGGCTGCTCTTGTAGAATTAAGGAATTAACCTTTCTCAGGAGTTGGAAGAATATAAATAGGTCTCATGAGCTCCCAAACCAAGTAAAACCTTGGTCAGAGGCCAAGTTCCACAGCAGTACTAGCAAATGGGTTGATACTGTAGGGTTTCTTAAGGAGGATTTTCAAGGAATCTAGGATAAGAATGCAAAATTTTGGATGTAAGTGTATATTTTGGGGAAGAAAAATGTCTACAGCTTTCATTAAATTCTTTGAAAGGATCAGAAACTCCAACAGGTTAAAAACCACAAGTCTCCAGGAATGGCTTCAACGGGACGTGTGTTTTGGGGAAGAGGACTAGCATTCTAATTTTCTCTGAGCAGTTTGGACTTACGTTAGGGGGCACATGAGGGGCGGCTGATGCTGGGAAGAGTTAGGCACAGGCTTTGCTTTCTGAAGTTTCTGCCTTTGAAAAACTAGAAGAAAATTCTCGAGCCCCTCAGGAATGCACAGGCCTTTTCACTGAGGCAGAGAACCTGAAGCTCTTCCTGAGATGGGTCACTCCCAGACTCGGGAAGAGCAGTTAGTATCTTGCGAGCTCACTGGCTTCTCACTGGAGCATGTGGCCTATCAGATTCCCCGGAGCTCCTCATGCTCTAGTCTAAGCCCTTCCGTGTGTTAGTTTTGTTCTAGTTGCTAATTTACTTGCATGTGGCTTGGTTCTCCTATCTACTGTCTGTTGAAATTGTTAAGACTTTACCTGAAATAATTACTTTAGCACTTTTGTCTATCTTATGACCCATCCCTGACTCATTCTTGAATTTTCTCTTTATAACTTTAATTTTGTAAAAAAAAAAAAAAAAAAGACTGGCTGCGATTAATTTTAGGAGAAAGTTTTCCTCTGGCTGCCTATTATGATCTTTTCCTTCCCTTTCAAACATCTGGTCTGTATTATCTCTCAGTCTTTAATTCAACTGGCTGTGATTTGCTCTTAAAAAAAAAAAACTAGGATGAAATTTGAAAATGTAGAAAATGCGGATTTCAATACTATTTTGAAGCTGAATGTAATAACCTTTAGGTGATAATACCTATAGTTAAAACTCTGGAAACATGCAGGTAGGAGTTCTTAATTAAAAGCTCTCCCCAAATCCAGCAAATCCTCTAGTCCGCCCCATTCACCTTCTTCCCCTCCCTCGATAAAGCAAACAACAACACAGCAAACAGGTGTTGTACATTTAAGTCACGGGTAACACTGTTAACAGAACAACAGAAGTTTGCACGCAACTCCGTGGAATGATACAAGAGGAGGAGCTGGTTGACGTTAAAAGATCTTTCGATCCAGTGTTTGCTGAGGTGACCACTGAAACCAAGCGTCAGATCTTCACGTTAGCCCTGTCTTGGTTTAGCTGAGGTATCCCTTGGCCGAGCTCAACAGGCAGTTCTCACAACAGCCTGAACAGACATGGCAGGAGCTGGGGGTACCACAGGTGGCGGGGCAAAGGCTGGGGATAGGGCTGGGGGTGAGGATGAGTGGGGTGAAGCTGGGGTTATGGGGACATTTCAGGTGTTAGTACATTAAGCATGCAAATCATATGCAAACTCATTCTCTAATTGTTGAATTAACTCAGGCACTTTCATAATTAAACTTCAATGGGAGTTCCATACATGTAAAGCAGAACTACAGCCAAATGCTGATCCAAATATTGACATCATCCACAGAAGTCAGAGCAGCCACGTTGGGAAGAACAAGCCCCAGCACATACCACCTCAGTCTGGAAATCATCCCAACCTCTTATTTGATAACCCCGTGAAGAAACTCGTGGCACATCCATTGAACTCAGTTTAGGCAGCGCCATCATCTGCTCTTCCAGGACTCCACTGGGTCCAGAAATCACAAGCCGCCTGCTTTGAATTCAGAGTGATCTGACAGGGCCTCCCCTACGTGCTATGGGGGAGGGGAGGAAATTATTGGGAAGAGAAATACAATCCTAACTTTATGTTCCTTGTGGCCTTGAAACATCGCTCCGGTCCAAGTATTTTTACATTCTCTATATAGGGACTGAATCTATCTTTCTGGAAATAGGAACTGAGTTTCGTCATATTTAGGCCCATTTCCAGACATTCATTTTCAAAGGAGGGAAACGTGTTAAGATTGAAGTTATAAAAAAAAATAAATTTATCTGCTTCCTGGAAATTCATCAACTTATTATTATTGTGTTTAGCTTTAGACCAAAGAATATCTCT